>NC_064865.1:46628913-46928913 GCF_024139225.1 Suncus etruscus | reverse complement strand
TAAAAATAAGGTACTGTTTGTTCTGCTGAGCACATGTTAACACAACAGAAAGTCTTCCTGTGCTACTATGTACTCTGCTTTTGTTGTAACAACACTTATACACTTGGGCGCAACTACATGGACTCTCTGTGCTAATTATGAAGCTGAGCCGCAGCTAAGAATGAGATATTCTTTCAGTGACTCTTCCGAGCTGCAAAGTTTGGTTTCTAGGCTTTGTATACAAAGGATAAACAGCATGATGTTGCCAAGAGACTCTTGGTTCTGCAACCTTGAGTTTACAATTGCGCCATCTGCTAATTCTATACCGGAGGATGTCTCTTTGAAAAGAGGCTTTGAACCAGACGGAATTGGAAGCCAGCGATATCAGCTAAATTTTTATTAGTAGTTCTAAAAATGAGCGCTGAAGTGGTTACTGGGGGATTATAAAAAAGTGAGAGTAAGATCCCTCATTGCAGTCACCCAATTACAGAAGTAAAACAAAACCCTGCTGTTTTCACCTTCTATTCTAGAACAAAGGTGTCAGAGAGAATCTTTAGAAATGAACTCTTCTGTTCTGTATGTAATTAGCAAGAAGTTCTGAGAGATGGGGCCTTTTAATGAAAAGTTCCAATCTTGCTACTTACTGAGACAGTTTTCAAGAATTTGAAGTGGGGAACACACACACACACAAACACACACAAACACACACACAAACACACACAAACACACACACAAACACACACACACCACACTCCAGATACCTCACTTCAGAGCATCACTCTTTCTAAGAGAGGTTTTTCTAACTGACAACCTTGCAAGTGACTTCAACAAACTCTTTGTAAATTCATTTCCTTTCCAGAGCTCTATCTTCCCTCGAATGGAATCCCTGTGTATGTAGGGACTTCAGAATTCTGAATCTCATGTCAGAGTGGGCTCTACATTCTGGTACAGAGCAATAAAATATGGCTCCAGATTGGTGAGATGGAATCTTGAAACAATGAGAAAGATTCAATGTAAGTTAGAGGTGAGTTGAGTCTACTTCATGGAATTAAAAACAATTTTAAAATTAAACAATGTGATTTTTCTAAGAGGTTACAACAGCAATTGCTTTATATTGCATACAGACATCCCTGCACTCTAGGGAGTGCTTTAAATAATTTATAACACCTAAACAAACATTCTGTGAGAGAGGTATTATTATTTTCATTTTAAAGCCAATGTGAGAGGTGTTGGTTAGCTTGTTGAAAGCTACACAGGTCAAAAAGAAGTGACTATAATTGTTTGAATTTTAGTCAGTTTGAGTTCAACACCCATGTCCTTTACAAATATACCACAAAGCCAGTGCCCATCTGACCACTTCTCAGATGATCCAAAATCTCAGGTTGTTTTTTAAGATGTCATCATTGGCATCTTTCACTGGTACAATAAAATCATTTTGATCACGTGACCTATTCTATTTGGAGTCCATAGAAGTGTTCAAATTGGCATTTGTTTGCTAAAGCAATCTAGACCAATGTCCCAAGGGCTATGTGAGTTATTTCAACCAGTCCTCAAGATGTTTTTGGAACATAATTGAAAAATATTGGAAGACTGATGGATTTTACACTGTACTTTTTGATTATAAAAAATAAAGTCTTAGTTACCAGAAGCTTGAAAGATATGGAATGACAAAGAAAATGAAAATGCCCAGATACCCACTTTCTCAATGATCACTATTCAGTTTAGAAGTTTATTTTTATATAACTTTGACATTATGCTGATCACTCTTTCAGCTTTGTACAGATTTAACTCAACATTTTATTTAATACTCTGTGATTTACAGTACATTATTGATGGTTTCTTATGCACATAACTCCAGAATTATGTGTACCCTCCCCCCAAACTCCCTTTCAAACCTCCCAATTCAACTGTGCAATTAATTCTCCTGTTTGTATGTATTTAAGTCTGATATGAGCATTTTTCCTGCCATTAAAAGTCCTTAAACATAAGTATAAGGAGTGAAATTATATAGGAGAACTAGAGGGTCTGGGGGTACAGAGAAAGGCTTTTTAGCTATGGTTCAAAATTCAGATTCAACAGAGAAAAATGCTAATCAAGTTTCCTATGTTAAGAAAACTGTCAAGAAAGAAATAAGCCAATAAAGATATCATGTGTCTCCCAATTTGATATGCTTAATGGAGCACAATCATATTTAGTATTCTTGCTAACTTGAACCTAATCATGAGGAAAGATCATAGCAACTGAGAAACATTCTACAAAGTAAATAAATGACTTCTAGCCTCAAATATGTCAAGTTTATAAAAAAGAGAAGGGATTATTCCAGAATTCTTAAGGTAGACTAAGATGACCTGACAACTAAATTAAACGTGTTCCTGGATTAGATCTTGAATCAGAGCCTATTTATAAAGTATATTTGAGACATTTTGTTTTGTTTTGTTTTGTTTTTTGACCCTCACTGGGTGGAGCTCAAGACTTACTCCTGACTCAGTACTCAGGGATCACTCCTGGTGAGTGATGGGGGACCATATGGGATACTTTGGATAAAGCCTGGGTCAATCACTTGCAAGACAAGCAGCGTACCTGCTGTTCTATTTCTCCAGCTTAATAATTGTTGAAATTCGAATATGATCTATAGAAAAGATAATATGTGCTCTATCAGTGGTAATCCTCTGGATTTTATCTTTTATTTTTCGTTTGCAAAGGGTGTTCCTATTGCTAGGAATTACATATTGGTGTATTGAGAGATGAACTATTAGTATTACTATACCTTACTCTAAAATAAACAGACCTGCATATGAGCAGGAGGGAGACACACACAGAGAGATAGAGAGAGAGAGAAAGAAAGAAAGAAAGAAAGAAAGAAAGAAAGAAAGAAAGAAAGAAAGAAAGAAAGAAAGAAAGAAAGAAAGAAAGAAAGGAAAGAAAGAAAGAAAGGAAGGAAGGAAGGAAGGAAGGAAGGAAGGAAGGAAGGAAGGAAGGAAGGAAGGGAGGGAGGGAGGGAGGGAGGGAGGGAGGAAGGAAGGAAGAAAGGAAGAAAGAAAGAAAGAAAGGCAGGCAGATACAGAGGGAGAAAGAGAGAAAGAGAGAAAGAGGAGAGAAACACACACTGGAATCGAACCATGCATATGTGGTACAGTGTTAAGACTAGGTGAAAGAATTCTTTCTGTCCTACAATTTTTGTTAAATTTGAAATTACTTGAAATAATCTTCTGAGAGGGGGTTTCTCCAGCAGTGCTTGAAGACCCTGGGGCTAGTCCTGCTCACTATGTAAGTCTAAAGGTCCCTACTCAGCATGACCTTCTAGGTACTGAGTGTCAACTGGAGAGCATATTGTATTTGGAAAGTCATGCAGGTCTGGGAATGGAGCTCAAGGCATCACCCAGGCAAGGCATGTCCAAGTTTTCACCCCTTTGAGGGATCTTCCCAGTTTCCAAGGTAGGTGTGTGTGTGTGTGTGTGTGTGTGTGTGTGTGTGTGTGTGTGTGTGTTCAAAGGACCACCTACCAGGGGTCTCAAACTCAATTTACCCGGGGGCCACAGGAGGCAAAGTCGGGGTGATCCTTGAGTGCAAAGTCAGTAGTAAGCCTTGAACATTGGGGGGTGTGACCCAAACAACTAAAACAAAACAAAACAAAACAAAACAAAATGTTGTACGGAGGGCCGCAAACGGCCCGTGGGCCCAGAGTTTGAGACCCCTGACTGTCCTAGACAATGTTATGGTGAATCCTGAAACTTGGAAGACTTTATTTTTTATTGAGGGAGCATTGGCTTACAGATATGGAGATGCTTCTACTTTCGTTTGAAGGCATGAGGCTTTCAAACTGGGCTAACCCTGCCACAATCCCCACTGCCACCAATGTGCCAATCTTGCTCCATCCACCATGATCCTTAACACACCTAGTTCCTCACACACCTTTCTCCCCGAAGAACCTCAGTTTTGTAATGAGAGTCTCAGAGTCTGAAACAGGCCCATTTTCACATGCTCAGTGAAGAGCAAGAGGGAAATCTGGGCGGAGACATAAGCAGTGGATGTTGGGGCTTGTAATCTTTGTTTTGCTTTGTTTTGTTTCGAAAGCCATAACCAACAATGCTCAGGGGTTACTCCTGGCTCTGCACTCAGGAATTACTTCTGGCTGTGTTTTGGGGGACCAGTAGGGATTCTGGGGATTGTACCCAAATTGGTTATATACAAGGCCAATGGGGACTCAGTCCTACTCATCCAGTGGAAAGATATTACCTGGCAAGGATCAGAATTATACTTTGAGAACATCTTTGGTCATTTACTCCCTACTAGGCTGGCCCTGTTTCCTCTCCTGCCTACCTACTTGTCAGTGCCAACCAGCCTGACAGGTCTGCACTCACTACCTGAGGGCACAGACATGAGTAGAGATGCTGAACATTTGGAGTGCTATCTTGAAGGGATTCTACCCATGGAGCCCCCCACAGAAGGACATTCTGTGCGCAGGCGCAAGCCAGGTACAAGGAGAGGGACTGCGCATACCACTTCTCCTTGCCCCCTTCATTTTGAGACATCACATCTGTGTCTGTCACAACCTTGATGCAGGGCAATAGTATGACATGTTTGTAATCACATGTTTCTTTGTGTGTGTGTGTGTGTGTGTGTGTGTGGTTTTTGGGTCACACCCGGCAGTGCTCAGGGGTTATTCCTGGCTCCAGGCTCAGAAATTGCTCCTGGCAGGCATGGGGGACCAAATGGGACACCGGGATTTGAATCGATGACCTCCTGCATGAAAGGCAAACACCTTACCTCTATGCTATCTCTCCGGCCCCTGTAACCACATGTTTCTAATGAACCTTTCTCTTTTCCAATTCTAACATGGTCTGAGGGAGAAAACTCTTGAGCTGAGGACTGGGAGAAAAGTGCTTCCCCTAGGAGGTAGGAACATTTCTCCTTTAGGTAAATTAGGTTCAGTTTGTTTCAGAGATTGTGAAGAAGTCTGTTTCAGAGTTTGTTTTTGTTTCAGAAGCTATACCCAACAATGTTCAGGGTTTACTCCTGGCTCTGCATTCAGGAATTACTCCTGGCTGTATTCGGGGGATTAGAAGGGATGCTAGGAATTGAACCCAAGTTCAGAAAAAGTTTGTTTCAGAGACTGTGAAGAAGTCTGAGAGAAATATCAAGAAGTCTTCTCAAATCAACATCAGGGGAACCCCAATAAAACAAAAACCATTGAAGAGTTTCTAAAGAGGGCTGGAGTAATAGCACAGTGGGTAGAGCACTTGCCTTGCACAAGGCCAACTTGGATTTAATTCTCAGCATTCCAAATGGTCCCTTGAGCATCTCTAGGAGTGATCCTGAGCACGGAAGTAATCCCTGAGCACTACTGGATATGAGCAAAAAAGAAAAAAGTATGTTTCTAAAGAGCAAAGCAGGTCCTGATTGCTTTATTTTATCTTCTTGAAAGACTTTTATTCCGTTTGCTGATATTTGAATGGTAGCAGATAGAAAGAGTTTGCTGCAAATATTTATTAGAATATAGAACTCTCTCTTGAAAAAATGTTTATATGTAGGTATTTAGAGGAGTTTATTCAAAGTGTGATCTGCTCCTAGTTCCATGGCCCCAGCCCCAAACAATATTAAGGGTTCTAAGTTTTATAAAAGCTATTTAAAGACAGATGTAAAATAATGGGGTCAGAGGACTCAGGCATATTGGTGGTACTAAGAAAGGACAAAACTAAATAACCAAATCACGGAGTCAACATCAATGAAAACATGAGTCCCAAACGTTAACATCCAAACATATAAAGGTGTCCGTTATGCTGGCAGGCTGAGGGGAAAGGGTGGTGGTGGTGGCATTGGACGGATTCTGGGAACATTGAGGGGAAGGGAGGTTGCCACTGGTGGTAGGATTGGTGCTGAAATATTGTATGTCTAAAACTTTACTAGGGATAACATTGTAAGACATAGTTCTTTATTCTGTAATTATTTTAATGTTGAATTACTTCCTCAAGAAAAGAGATTAGTGGCTAACATTATTTACTCATAATGAAGGCCTGAAGAAAATAAATCTCAACAGTCTTAGAGATAAAAGTTTTGCTATGTAGAGCTCTGTCTGGCCCACTGAGTTTTGATAAGAGTCATCGAATATTCATTATAAAATGCATGTAAAGGGGTCAGAGAGATAATTCAGAGACTAAAGCATTTGTTTTCATTTTTTTTAATTTTTTTTGTTTTTATTTTTCGGGCCACACCCATTTGATGCTCAGGGGTTACTCCTGGCTAAGCGCTCAGAAATTGCCCCTGGCTTGTGGGGACCATATAGGACGCCAGGGGATCGAACTGTGGTCCTTCCTTGGCTAGCGCTTGCAAGGCAGACACCTTACCTCTAGCGCCACCTTGCTGGCCCAAAGCATTTGTTTTAAATGCAACTGATACAGGCTTGATCCCAAACACCTCATATGATTCCCCCCAAAAAACTGCCAGTCACCCCTGAGCACAGAGCCAGGAGTAAGCCCTGAGCACTGCCAGGTATGGCCTTCAAAACCAAAGTATAAAAAAATATGAAAACATATAAAAAATAAAGTAATAAAATAATATTAAAAAGTGAACTTGCAGAGAAGCTGTGTAAAGTTACCCCCTCACCCAATTCCATATGCTAATCTCACCTGGATGGCCAGACCTACCCCTAGCTGGGAGGGGTCTGCGTTTGGTAGTTAAGGCGTTGCCTGTTGGGAGGGGAGACTGGAGATTGCAGCAAGAAATGGAGGGAGCAGAGGAAAAGCTGTTGGGAAAAGGCTTAGCATAGAGGCCTGTAGCCCCTTTAGCCATTGGGTCTGTAGGTTGTAGGGTAAAGGCAGAGAGATCACAAGCAGTCAGTTGAAGTTTCAGGAGAAATTCAGTTTCATGTCAAGGCCCTAACCACCATGTGCGTTTCTCTACATGACCTCTGAGCTGAGCAGTCTCTTTCCTGCTGCTCTCCATCCATCCTAGCTGCCTATGTCTCTCGGGTTTCTCTCCTCAGGCAACCCTTAATTACCAACTGAAGACCCCTGTCCGCTATGGGTGGGTTTGACCATCCAGGTGAGATTAGCATATGGAATTGGGAGAGGGGTAACAAATCAGTACTTTATGGAGATATGAATGGCAGCTTTTACCTGAATTTTCTCTTCCCTTTCTTTCATCAGGAGACGGAGAACTTTCTGGAATGGCTCCGGGTAAACTTCCCAATTCTTCTTCTAGTTCTTCAGGGTTGTCCCTCATTGAGACCTTGGCATTAGAACCTTCAATTGAGGGTATGCAGTTCTCTCTAGATTGTCTTTCATCCGTCTGTAGGAAGGACAACAGCTTGTGAGCCAAGGTTTCTTAGAAAATGAAAACCGTGTTGCAATGCCTGGTATCTGTTGTGGGCTGTGGCTGTTATATTCTATGGTCAAGGGGGATCTTTAAGGGCTGGAGAGATAGCATGGAGGTAGGGAGTTTGCCTTGCATACAGAAGGTTGGTGGTTGGAATCCTGGCATCCCATATGGTCCCCTGAGCCTGCCAGGAGCGATCTCTGAACATAGAGCCAGGAGCAACCCCTGAGCACTGCCGGGTGTGACCCAAAAACCAAAAAAAGGGGGGGGGGATCTTTAGATGTGATTATTAAAGACCCAGGCTGAAATGGGTATGGATTGACCCTGAATTAAAAGTACAAACAGCTGCCATTTCACAGAAGGAACATAGAAGAAGAAGTGTGGGCCAGTAAAAGTATTACAAGTTTCATCTATTGCTATTGGAGTATAATATGATGTTGCCACATTGTAAAAGAGTTTATGATCTTCAGAAAGTAAAACATGGAGTTATCATATAACCAACCCATCATTACATGCCTCAGTATAAGTAAAATGCAACATACATTCCACACCAAAACTTTTTTATATGTAATTATAGTTGCAATCTACCAATGTTACTAGTCATAATACACCAAGCAAAGGAAAAATGGGAACATTGACTGAGGCCCATTAATTGATACAGAATCAATAAAATGTGGTCTATTCCTTTAACTGAACATTATGCAGCAAGCAAAATAAATGAAGCCCTTGGAAATATCATGCTAAGTAGAAAAATGTAGTCAAAAGCATCAATCCTTTTAAGCTAAAAGGGCATATGTTGCATTTCTATGAAGTGAAAGGGAAATGACTAGAAACAATAATATGCAGTTAGAGTTTTCTTGGAAATTAGGATTAGCTGCTGGGGGTCATGGCTTCTTTAGAGGGCGTCAACGTTAGATTTGATTGATTGTGGTGGCAAGTTGCACAGTTTGAATGGATGCTTACTGTAATTCTCAAGATAAGATTTGATTATATTTTTTATTTACTTGGGGGCTGGGGACTCCTTCTGGCACAGTGCTAAGGGGAGGTCATAGGATGTTGGGTTTTTTACCTGCCTTCCCACATGCAAAGCTGCAGTCAGCCCTTTGAGCTCTCTCCTCAACTACTGGTTAGACTTGAACTGAGGATCAATGAAAATGAATGAACTGAGGCAATGAAAATGTTGGCATGAGGTTAGCCCACAAATGTTGGAAACGTGGATAACAGACCTCTCAGTTTGAAAGACGTGGATTGCTTTGGGTCTAAATTAAGGTTTCAAAAATGAAATAGGAGGGGCTGGAGTGATAGCACAGCGATAGGGCTTTTGCCTTGCACACACGGCCAACCCAGGATGGTCCTCCGAGCCTGCCAGGAGCAGACTTCTGAGTGCAGAGCCAGGAGTAACCCCTGAGCACTGCCAGGTGTGACCCCCAAAACAACAACAGCAACAACAAAAAAATAGAAATAAGGAACCTTTCTTTAAGGAAAACTGAAGACAAACCAAGTTATAGGTATGAATAAAACTCTGGGCATGCTCATGAAACCTACTTGTAATTAAAAGCTTGTTTGACGGGGCCGGAGAGATAGCATGGAGGGTAAGGCGTTTGCCTTTCATGCAGAAGGTCATTGGTTCGAATCCCGGCATCCCATATGGTCCCCCGAGCCTGCCAGGAGCGATTTCTGAGCATGAAGCCAGGAGTAACCCCTGGGCGCTGCCGGGTGACCCAAAAACAAAAACAAAAACAAAAAAGCTTGTTTGACTACATTCTAGATATATCCTGAAGGCCAGAAGTCCCTGGGAGGGGAAGTAGAGATCACAGTCATTGAGTTAATACACCTAAGCTCTCAGAAATTAGGGATTTAACTGTTTTTGTAGGGGGAGGGCACACAGCTCCTCATCACTGTGTTTGCAGAGCATGATCACGCCAGCTAAACCAACACAAGCTCACTGTGCTGACAGCTAATTAGTTCTGTGGCTCAGGACTACATGGAGAAATAGAAAAAAATTAACCCAAGGAACAAACAAACAAGTAAGCAAACAGGAACTTGACAGATCTGAATCAGCCCAGGGAGAAAACCTGAGAGCAACAAGGCATGTTTCCTTCTCACTCGGTTTGTCCATCCTTGTTCAAAGTCACAGTGCCAGAAAGACAACCCAGGAGAGGCCGTGACTTATATATAACACTGTCATGTTATGATATGATCATGATATGATTATTTTATCACAGGAACCTACTTTGTCTTTGTCATCTGTACATAAATAAATGCAGGCTTTTCTGCAGTTACTCCAAATAGATAAATAGCTTGGGGGCTTTGGGCATAGCTCAGTGAAAGAGTGCCTGTCTCACAAGTCTCATGAGAGTCCCTGAGTTTGACCCCAGCACTGGCCCACATGTGACTGCCATGCTAGCAGCACTACTCTTTGGAATGCCCAGCACTGCAGTCTCCAGAATATTCCTAGTGTTCTGGAGCCCTTCCTCCCTGCCATAGGTGCAAACTTAGTTAAGTACCACAATCAAGTATGCATTGCCTATTTGCTGCAGAAACAACAAAAATAGGGAAGGGAATAAGAAATTATAATTGAAAATATACAGAAATATTTAATACAAATATCATAATGCAACACAAATAATTTATATCTATAACTTATATTGTAAATGATATAATATATGAATATATTTATATATGCCCAGGCAGAGATATACATACCCAGATATGAATACATAAATATTTGTTTTGGTTTTGAGGTCGTATTCAACAATGCTCAGGAGTTATTCCTGAGGTCTATACTCAGGAGTCACTCCTTGTGGGCTTGGGGGGACTCTATGTAGTACCAGGCAATATACTCGGGCTAGCCACATGTAAAGCATGCACCTTACTTTCCGTACTATCTCTCTGGCTCACACGCAAGTACATTTGTACCTATGTACTTATACAAGTGATCAACAAAAGAAGATTGGACACTTTCTTTCAGATGCTCACAGTTTATATTGAAGGTAAAGACTAGGTTGGGTAGTCTTTTCCTCTCTTCCAAATAAACTATTTAAAATCACATTGCAATAGTATTAGATAAGCAATTTCACAAGTTCCTTTATTTTTCTTGTTTGTGTTTTGGGCCAGACCAGGCAGTGCTCTGGACTACTTCTAGCTCAGTCACTCAAGGGGTCCCTTGAATTGTGCTGAGTGGTGGTGGGGAGATTGCATGGTGTAGGGGATCAGATTTAGATCTCCTGTATGCAAAGCAAGTACTTCTGGCTCTTGAGCCATTTACTTGGCCTTTCCCTAGCTTATTTTGTTTTACAGATCCATCGTTTTTCCTTAAACCTTTCAACCAGAGATTGACAGAAGGGTTAATGTAGTCATTTTCCCACTGGAGATCCAGGAAAAATTTACTCCTTTAACACACAAAATGCCTACATAGGAAGCTGAGAGCAGATGTGAATATTTTCAGTAGCTTTTCATAAATACATTCTGAGAACTACACCTTGGGATAGATAAGAGAGTCACACAACTGAGAAACCTTCCAATGGTTCCCTGAAAGCCACCAGCCCAGAATTTCCCAGGGATCTTTGCCCCTAATGACATCCTCTCCATCCAAGCTGTGTTAATGACCAAAACTTTTCATTATAGCAGATGGAACACAATCTTTTGGCATAAAAGAATAAAATTTCACATTCAGTTTCCGGAGCAGAAATGTAAGGTTTTTCTCTTTTGGAAACTAAAAATGTCTTTCAAATACCTTATCTATGTGAAACACATTCTGAATATTTTAACCTGATTTTATAATCTAAGCATGAGTAGAGACATGGTTCAATGATCAATATATTTACAAATTAATTAGATCTTTGTCTCTTGGGGATATGGAAACAATGTTGAGGTTCTATCTATGGCTGTAGAGTTGGTATTTTTCCAACAGCAGGAAATCTATCTGCAATAGAATTGAAGGAGATGGATAGAGAGGGGTGAAAGGTCACCTCTTCTTCATCTTGAGATACAGTTGTAGCTGAATGACAGATTCAATGTCTTTCAATGTTTCATGTCAATTTTGTCCAATTTTACTTTTTGTTCCACTATCTTGGATATTCAATTTTATCAACTTTAGCCAGAATTGAAAAGCTGTTAACCAGAAGCTAACAGTTACCCATGGGAGCAATGAACACTCAAAAAATTCTTACTTTTACCTTGAGTCAGGTTTCTGTTTGCTTTTTTGGGAGGTCTGGAGGTATTATGTGTCATATTTTAAAGCTTTGGGGAAACAAATGTGTCCAACAGCTTGGAAGGAATGATTTGTCAAGGCTCCCTGGAGCTGGAACCTTCTTAAATCAAATTACTGGCAGATGCATTTTATAAATATATTCTGTTGACATATACCAAGTGCTTTTTCTTCAAGATTTGACTTTCTCATTTACTTCTAATGAATAAAATAATAAATACCAAATATCTCAAGTACTCAGACATTTAAGATTTTTTTTTTTTTTTGGTTTTTGGGCCACACCTGGTGACGCTCAGGGGTTACTCCTGACTATGCACTCAGAAATCGCTCCTGGCTTGGAGGACCATATGGGATGCCGGGGATCAAACCAAGGTCCATCTTGGGTCAGCTGTGTGTAAAACATGAAACTGAATATTAGTCATGGCAAAAGCTTTCTCCAATTATGGGGTGGCCCATTCTTTTCTTAGAATGTGTGATTTAATCACAGTGCCTTCTGAGCAAAACTCAGAGACTAAGGTAAAAAGTCAAGACAAAATCTGGAGACAGATCTCCAAAAATGCCCTATCACTATGCTATTGCTTCAGCCCCAGAAGTTTTTGCTTTTGAGCAGAAAGCTGGCCATCTTGAAAACAAAGGGCAGGCCAAACTCCCACCCTGTCAAAGCATTGCTTACTGCATCCATTACTCAAATCACTGTTTGCCTATGGCCCTGCCTTAGCACCCTCTAAGATTCTCTTTGGGGATACCAATCTGACCAAACTTCAAGCATGCTGGCTTGGGGGCTGATATCATCATGGCTTTTTGGGACAAGTGTGGGCACCGTCCCCCCTAATTCTTTTTTTTAGGAGCCCTGGCAGCTGAGATCATTTCCCCTTAAAGCCATAGTATCAGCAATAGTGGTTTGAATTTCTGGACATCTTCATTCGTTTGATGCTGTCATTCCCACAGGATTACACTGATTTAACAGAATAGATAGCTAACAACAAGAGCTTATTAAACCTTCTGCCAATATATTAATGATTTTATTGGAGATACAATGATTTTTCAGAAATATGCTTTCTACTGTATTTCTTTTTTTAAAAAGTTCTTTCTTCCTTTTTAGTTTTAAGTTTTTCTTTCTATTCTTTTTTAAAATAACGTTGTCCTCTCTTATCTGGAAATAAATATATTATGGTCAACTATATGAACTATGTGATACATTTTCTTTTTTCTTTTATTCTTTTTTTTTTTTTTTTTGCTTTTTAGGCCACACTCAGCGACGATCAGGTGTTATTCCTGGCTATGCACTCATAAATCACTCCTGGCTTGGGGGACGATATGGTCCCTGGGGATCGAACCGCAGTTTGTCCTAGGTTAGTGCAAATGTTCTACTGCTTGCGCCATCGCTCCAGCCCCTACATTTTCTTTAAATAAAGGAAAAACAACTTTTTGTTTTCGATGAGGCTGGAGTGATAGCATAGCAGGTAGGGTATATGCCTTGTATATGACAGCATCCCATATGTTAGCCTGAGTTTACTAGGAGTGAGCACTAAGCCAGGAGTAACCCTTGAGCACCTCTAAGTGTAGCCTCAAAATCAGTCAGCCAAGCAAACAAACATGTTTTTGCTTTTAAGAGGTAATTTATGCTCTGTAATTGATAAAATATAATACTTCTTTTGTCAAACTTAAGAGATATCGTGGGCATAGGGCACTTGCCTTGCATGTCTCTGACCCTGGTTTAATCCCCCGGCATCATCTATGGTCCCCTGAGCACCAGAAGTGATCTGTGAGCACAAAACCAGGAGCAAGCCTTGACCAATAATCTGGGTGGTGGCTCAACCACTCCAACCCCCACATAATAAAAAAGCAATTTTCTTGCCATTGGGGAAAACTGTGAATGACCACAGAGAGTATTAGAATCCGTCCCAGTCTAGCTACTTCCCCTCAAAAACATGAAACTGAATATTAGTCATGGCAAAAGCTTTCTCCAATTATGGGGTGGCCCATTCTTTTCTTAGAATGTGTGATTTAATCACAGTGCCTTCTGAGCAAAACTCAGAGACTAAGGTAAAAAGTCAAGACAAAATCTGGAGACAGATCTCCAAAAATTTGATTCAGAATAAGTTGTACGCTAAGAAATGTTAGCTATTTCATGCATGCAAACTTGTTCCTCTTTTTTAAAAATATGCCAGGAAAGTACTGAACCAGCCCTGTGCGTGGAATGAGGCAGAGACAGCAGAACTGTTCAGAATAAGGCAGAGCATTCAATTAGTAATCAAGCCTATCCCAGATCAGATTTTCAAAGTGCTTGGTGTGGGGAAAGAGAGACATATGCTTGAGTTGACAATGAATCTATTTCCAGATTATTTTCATGTTAAATTTCTTTCTAACTGACTGCCATAAGTCTGGTTAAAGGACTTGGAGAAGCAGCACCTAAACCCTGGGAAAGAGCAGTCACTGGAGAAATACTCTAGTTGTTAATACCTGGTCTGTGGTAGCATTTTGTCCAGTAGGAGAGGCAGTAAGGCAAAACCAGTTTCTGTCTTCAGGGATGTAGTGACTAAAGATTGGAGGCAAACATGAAAACAAAGAAGTGCAATCTGGTGTTTTGAATTATGAAAGGAAAGAGCATCATACTGACTTGGCCAGCACCGTATTGGGAAAAGGCAAAAGAAGATGGGACAGAGTGGTCCAAGGCAGTTTGGAATGATGAGTTTGTATCTGCAAATGTGGTCCAAGAAGAGGGGAAGCAAGAGAAGAAAGTGGAGAAAAAGGGGATGCAAAGACATGAAGCTAGATTAAGAACGGGGTTGAGGACAGATTAGCTGTCATGTTTTTTGTTTTGTTTTGCTTTTATTTTTGGCCCACACCCAGTGATGCTCAGGGGTTACTCCTGGCTCTGATCTCAGAAATTGCTCCTGGCAGGCTCAGGGACTATATGAGATGCTGGGGATCGAACTCAGGTTGGTCGTGAGTTGCTCCCAGGTCAGCAGCATCAAGCAAATGCCCTATCCACTGTGCTATTGCTCCAACTCCATGGCTGTCAGACTTAACTAGACTATGAGGGAAAAAAAAAGTGGACCACCTGGCAGTATCCAGAATGGCCATTAAGGCTTTCTGAAGGTCTTATAGGCAAATAGTCACCACTGATACAACTATCATAATATTTAGCACTTAATCTGCGCCACGTCTTGGTATGTATGCTCACTGTCAATAAAAAGAAGGTACTTCTAGTAACTCCATGAAATAACTGTTATTATCTTGAACATCACTGCTCCTACTTTATAGATTAACAACAACAACAACAACAAAAAACAAAAACAACAACAACAACAACCCGGAGACACAATAAAGAAGAGGAAAAATGAGACAAAATTGAAGTCCAAGCATTCCAGTGATTGAACTCTATGCATTAAGATGGTGTAACCAGAGAGTGAGGTGCTAACATGAAGTTTTGAAAACAAAACAAAACAAAACAACTGAGTCTGAAGTCCTAGAGTTCATAAGTCACAGGAAGTGAGGAAAATAAATTCCCATTTTCAGCTAGAATCTGGGAGTTCCTCATATAATCCTCTAGGATAATCCCATACAGAGGATACTTGTAAAGTATTCTTTGAAATTTATTATATGAATGTTTATAGACAGGGGCACTCAGGAAATTCAGGAACACATCCAGAAATCTCAGACCTTCACAATTCTGGAAACAAGGCTTTTTAGGCCTCTATATAACCAAATCAATCTCAAAACACCCAAACATCCAGGAAACAGAACCAAAATTATTGTCTTTAAAAGAGCACGAAGAAGCTATCATTTTCTTCTACTGAAATCTTGACTTATCAATCAGAAAAATAAGAAAAGAAAAAGAAAGGTCTTAGTCCAAAAAGGGAGACATACAATGGCCTAGATACTTTTTACTTGTTTGTTTGGACCATACTCTGTAGTGCTCAGGGCTTTGTGCTCAGGGGTTGCTCCTGGCAGGATTCAGGGGACAATATGGGGTGCCTGGGTTCAAACCCAGGTCAACTAAATACAAGGCAAATGCCTTACTAGTTGTACCTTTGCTTTGGCCTTGGTCTGATATTTTTAATCACTTTAGTTTATTTGGGAGGAAAGATATGGAAAAGTCCATTCCTATGTATTAGTCCAAAGTAATAATAATAGGCCAGAGACCGAAATCAGGTGCAAGAAGCCAGTGAGGGAGGAGGAGTCTGAAGCAGACATTCCCCTGATGAGAAGGTACCTCAAAGCAGTGAAAGGGGCTCCCTTGAGAGGGGAAGTGGAAGCTGATCAGAGGAACAGGGGTGGAGCTCCGGGAAGGTGCCCAAGGGGTGTGATACTGAGGAAAATGAACCCTGAGGCTTCAAATCCGACTGTCTCAGGTGTCCATGAAAGTACATTTGGATAATATTAGCAGAATTGAGTGGACCAATTTGAATCCTCCAGGGCACTTTTTCAAAAAGAGAGGGGGCAGTGTGGAGGGGAGACAGGGTGCCCAAAGGAAACAGACCCGGTTCTAGGGCCCCAAAAGCATCGAGGTGGCAGCTGAGAGAAGCAGAAGGCTGGACATCTGGACAGATGTTTCCTCCAGTGCCCAAGGCATGACCTTGTCAAGGCATGTCAAGCCTTCGTTTTGTTTGGGGCTCTGCTTCCTCAAGAGCCTTGCCGATGTGTCTACACAAAGCCAGACTGTCTTAGTGCCAGAATAGCCCACACTTGGCCAGCTGAGCCTCTGAGTTTCTTTAAATGCTAGTTCCAGAAATGCCCTTTAGCAAAGAAGCCCAGAAATCCTCATTTGCCGCAGAAAGCCTCTGCTCCAGGCAGGCCAACTTAGGAATCGCTTTCTCAGGAGAGTTCTGCGGCTCTGAAGCCAAAGAGAGAATTCAGAAAGACTGGAGCAACTGCTTTGCAGAGAGAAGCCCTAATTGGGTCTCTAGTACCACCTGGTCCCCAAACACCTCTAGGAGTAACCCTGGGCACTGAGCTAGGTGCTGCTCCCAGCACTGTTAGGTATGTCTCCCTACCTGCCATTAAATATATTTTGGTTTTGAGACACAATGTATAGTAACTCTAACACTGGATACCTCTATCTATTGGTCTCTGGGAAGTATCCAGATCAGTTTGGGGGTTAAAGAAAGATTCTAGGGGCCCGGAGTGGTGGCACAGTGGTAGGGCATTTGCCTTGCACGTGACTGACCTAGGATGAACCATGGTTGGATCCCTGGCATCCCAAGCCAGGAGCGATTACTGAGCACAGAGCCAGAAGTAACCCACGAGCATCACCAGGTGTGGACCAAAAACCAAAACTTAACCAAACCCAAACAAGAAACAAACAAACAAACAAACAAAAATGATTCTACTTTTTTGCTGCTGGGAAAGATGAGAAGAAAACACAGAACTTATTTCTGCATCCACCAATCCACCCTCCTCACTTCATCCTGGAAATGACACCCCTTTACCACCCCTAAAGAACAGCAGGGGTTGCAAGATGTCTGTCAGGGATAGGAATGTGACCAGACTCTCATAGGAACTGAGACCGGACCCCTTAGATCCATGGCCAGTGCTTTGCAGCCTGTGGTGGGTCATTGCTTGCCTTTTAGGAGTTGCAGAGTTCAGAGCTGGAAGCAGGAACCCCCCAAACAGAGATCCAAAGATCCAGGCTGGCTTTAAGTGATCCCCTAGGGCCCACTTTCAGGAACCCCAATTCCCTCCTTCCCCTGAGAATCACCCCCAAGCTGAGGCCAAAGACAATACTCTCCCGACCTTGGTAATTTCTAACTCCAGCTAAGACAGCTGACCAGAAGGTCACCCTTACATCCTAGCCGAGTCACCCCCATCCCATCTCCCACCTGGGGGGCTCCCGGGGAATGACTAAAAGGAGCAAAACCCTGGGTTTTGATCTGCTTTACCTTAACTCCCTCTTCCCAGACCTTCTTGGGTGCGGAGACAGGTCTGTGGTCTTCAGAGGGCTTGGAAGAGCCACAGCCCATGTTGTGTCCCCGCGGGTGAGCCTTGGGCTCTGCCTGGCCCGGCTCACGCCCACCCTGCACCCCCACCAGTCCTCCCCGAGCCAGTTGTACCCCTGAATTCCAGCGAGCTCTGCACCCGACTTTCCTGCACAAAGAGACACTGCTGGCCCAGCTCTGCAGCCGCCAGTTGCCTGGGGCTGTTGTCACAATAAAGGACAGCGCACAGACCTGGGACGTGAGCGTCCACGACAGCAAACGGAAGTTTGGGAGGCTCTTAAATGACAAGGTGCGGGAGTGTGACCATTGTACCCCATCCCGTGCAAAGTGAGGGGGAGACCCTCTTGGCTGGCCCCCAAGGCAGTTTTAAAATTGCATCCTGTAGGTAGAACCTCCTGGATTTTTTTTTCCTCTAAGGGCCCCTTGGGGGACAGGCTTCCTTCACCCTAGGGGCTAGGCGAAGTTGGAGGTTGGGAGTTTGGGGGGGGGGGGAGGGAGGGGTACCCTTCGGCTGATGCTTAGCTGAAGACCTGGCTGGGGGACAGTCTATGACCCAGAAGAGGAAGCCCAGGGGTGCACCAGGTGAGAGGAAGATCACCCCCCCCCCCCAGGTGCAGGGCAGACAGCCTCAATATCTCAACTCTCCCAGAGGGTAAGTACCCTCTCTCAAGCAGAAATCCTCACTTTGAAGAAAACCAACATCGTTTTAGGCTTAGCAGAGGGGAACTGGACGGGCAAATTATTTTTAGGAACTTTTTATTTTATTTTAACATTTTAGGATGCTTTTAAAACCCCATTTCACTCAGGGGGTTAAAGTGGAAACTGGCAAAACAGGCAGACCAGAGGGCTGTTCAAATGAGCAACAAACAAGTTAAAAAAAACCCCTCCTATTTTCAATTAATTTTTGCTTTTGAGACTGACACAAGTGGGATTGACAGGGAGATTTGAGCTACAGGCAGCAAATTTGGTTTTTAAACTGGGCGGATGGGGGCTTGGGGGCTAGAAGGGGAAGGATCTGGGGAGAAGGACCCCCAGGTGGCTTGACTCAACCCTCCCTGTGTCTTCAGCACACCAGGAAAATTCAACTAAGGATTCTTGGAAACATAAAAATCTTGGATCCTCCTAAGGAAATTAATGGTCAGCTGGGTTGCAAGAAGCTGATTATTTTCTTTAGAGCCTTGAAACTTATTTCATGAACTTCCCTCCAACTTGGTTGGTGTCACCAGTTTCCTTGCCCCAAAAGAGAAGAAGAGGAAAAAATGAGGATACCCCAAGAATTACTATTATTGAACATCAAGCATGCAGGACGCTTAATTGGAGAGGAAAGGCGGCCAAGCATGTTCGGGAACTTTCGATTACAACCTCTTGGGGGTCATAAGGTACAGGAAATGTTCCAGCTGGCACACTGGAAATCCCCACAGAATAATCTAACACAGAGGACACCTCTAAAGTCTTGTTCTTGGAACTTGAAGGAACGTTTGTAAAAAGAGTTTGCAAGAGTGGTTTACCAAGACTACCATTATTATGATTATTATTGTTGTTGTTGTTGTTGTTTGTTTTGTTTTTGTTTTTGGGTCACAGCTGGTGATGCTCAGGGGTTACTCCTGGCTCTGCACTCAGAAATTGCTCCTAGCTTGGGGGACCATATGGGACGCTGGGGGATTGAACCGTGGTTCGTCTTAGGTCAGTCGTGAGCAAGGCAAATGCCCTACTGTTGCACCACTGCTTCGGACCCTACTTTTTTTTTTTTTTTCTCTTAAGGTTATTTTTTGACAGAGGTTTTCTGGAGTCCAGACATACAGGAAAGAATGGAGGTGACACCCAACTGGATTGTGCAATAGATTTTTTGTTGTTGTTGTTGTTGTTATTGGTTCTACCCGGCTGCGCTCAGGGGTTACTCCTGGCTCTATGCTCAGAAATCATTCCTGGCAAGCAGAGGGGATCCCATGGAATGCTGGGATTCGAACCACTGCTGTCCTGAATTTGCTGTGTACAAGGCAAATGCCCTACCACTGTGCTGCCACTCTTCAGCCCCTTGTATAATAGATTTAAAAATCTCTTGAATTCCCAGGCAGGTTTAAAGCCCTCCTCCTGTGTCATGATTGTCAAGTTGTCAGGAATATTTGTAACTAGTGGCTAAACCCAGCCCTCATTTAAAATTAAGTTGTATAAGTTGAATTTATAATTAAATTGGTTAGAGATTAAAAAGAAAGGCAATAAAAACAATTTATCAGCTCCTAATAATTTAGGGACATTTTATTCTTATATTTCTGAGAGTTTTTTGAGTTTCTCTTGTATCCCTATGTGGAAACTAAACATGTCATAGAGGGCTGGCAGGGGAAGATTACAATTTTAAATTTAGGTGCTTAGCACCTCATGAGAGCCCAAGTTTTGCTAGAAAATCACCTAACAAAATCCTTTCAAATCACACAACATCAACTCTCATCTTTCCCAACATTCTTTCCCTAAATCCTAGTTGTAAGCTCAACTTCTATGCTCAGTGCATCCCAGATGAACTCTCACTGCAGAGACAGCTGCTGCTGGCAAATTTTTTTTGCAATAACATCTTTATTTAAGCACCATGATAACAAACATGTTTGTAATTGGGTTTAAGTTATAGATAAGAACACCAGTGCAACATTCCCACCACCAATGTCCCTCCCCATCTCCCTCTCCCATCCCTTGCCTGTATTCAAGACAAGTATTCTATTTTTCTCACTCATTACCATTTTTATGATAGTTGTTAGTGTAATTATTTCTCTAACTGCACTCCCTACTCTTTGTGGTGAGCTTCATATAGTGGGCCAGTCCCTCCAGCCCTCATCTCTATTGTCTCTGGGTATTATTACAATAATATCTTTTATTTTTCTTAAAGCCCAAAGATAAGTGAGACTATTCTGTGTCTATCTCTCTCCCTCTGACTGATCTCACGCAGAATAATAGTTTACATGTCCATCCATGTATAGGAAAATTTATGACTTCATTTTTCCTGATGATTGCATAGTATTCCATTGTGTGAACTGCTCGCTGAGGGGTAAGCCAATGAAGAAATTTAATGGCTATATTGGCATTTCTACTTTACCCATCTTCAGTTTAAGCCTCAATTTGAGACCCTCCAAATCCAGACCCTTGCCTCTTTTTTTGCCACAAGTGAGCTAAGACTGGATCTTGGCTGTTTAAATAATGGGAGAAAGATGGAGGAAATAAAGAATATTCTTTCGTGACTTGTGAAAATGATGCAAATTTCAGCTTCCAGTATCCATAAATAAAGTTTTATTGGGATATTGCCATTCCCACTTGTTTATATACTATTTATGGTTGCGTTCCTGCCACCACCAGGGCAGAACAGAGTGATTGTGACTGAGAGCATATGGCTGGGAAAATCGAAAGCATTTATTATCTGGCCATTTATGAAAAATGTTTGCGTATCTCTGATTGGAAGTGATAAGTTCCCACCGGGGTATAATCTAACTATGCTGAACCCCAATGGTCTGAAAGAGTTTGTCTGGTTTCCAGACGGGGCAAAATGCTCCTAGAGAATATCCATCCCCCTGGGGGGAATTTATCTCATTAACTCACTGAACTCCCAACCATGCAGCAGTTTGTTAAGTGGCTTTATTCAGCCACTCAGCCTCACATGTTGCTCTGGGACCTTTCGTGGAAAAGGAAGGCTACAGAGTTAGTGAACAAAAGCTCACTGTGTTGGTTTCTTCTATTCTGCACCCAGAGACCAATGCAGAAACTCCTGGTGTTTCTCTTAAAAAAATGAAAAGAAAAGAGAGGACCAGCTTGTAAGGGGTGGGCGGCACTTACTCGGGTGCCCTCTTGAACATAAAGGCCTTGTTTTTAAAACCCCACTTTATTTCTGTTCTTCATGCCCTTTTGTCAGACCCTCCAAGAGCTACATGGTCTTTCTGAAAACAGAAATCCCTCTCCATTCGTACATTGTGTGGCGCAGATGTGAATGGCCTGTGGGGTGTCTGAGGCCCACAGGGGAAGGTCACCTCAGTAACAGTCCCAAGTGCCTGTAGACCCATGCACAGGGCTGTGTGCAAAAGTGAGTTATCACAGGAGGAGAATCACTCACTGTAGCAATACAGAATCATGAAAACAAACAAACAAACAAAAAACAATCAGGTCACCCATTTGCAGAACCCAGATTTCTGCCATCCACGTGCAAATAAATGTTTGTGATCACAACCGCCAACAAATGAACGGAGTCGCCTTGAGACGCAAAGTGGAAGCATATTTAGGCCTCCCTTGGGGACTCAGGATGACAGATTCTTAGAACAACCAGAAATAAATAAATAAATAAATCAGCCCAGAAACAGGGGACCGATTGTTTGCAGAACCTTGGCGTTAAGCCAACCATCTCAATGTTTGCTCATTCCACGCAGGCTGGGTAAACACACAGAGAGAAAAAGCCAATCTTGGGATAAGAGCTCTGAGAATGGCAGCCCCACCACCCCATGAGGCAGCAATCATCTCATAGAAGGATAAGACTCCACTTGTATCTCCTCTTAAGAACCGCGTTGAGATTATTCTATGAGTCTGAGACTGAGCAGAGGGAGCGCTTCATGGGGATTGTAACTGAGAAACAATATCGCTGAATGGCAGTTGGAAAGGGGAGCTGGCTTTTTGAGAAAACTGTAGCCATTCTTCGGGTTACACATGGCAATTTTCACACGCTGCTCTTCTCACAATTAAAGAAAAGTAATATTTAAATGATTCTCGCTGCTTCCAGTTTTGGCAGTCTGTGGGCAACAAAACGAGGAGACGTTGCGAATTAGGGGTGTGATTTTTTCCCTCGCTGGCCTTGAACATATTGTTTGCTGCTCCCAGGGAATTTGGGCTCTTGCAGAATTGAAGGAGTAGTGGGGGGGGGGGGGAACAAAGCTCTTCTGAGGCTTGGCTCCTTTCTCCACTGGAATGTGGTGGAAGGAACAGAGGCAGAGCCAGTTGGCTCGGACCTAGTGCAAGTTCTGCTCTTGGCCTGGCTTGCCTCTGGGGAGTTCTTGACCCTGGAGAGACTTTACTTTCCAAATGAAGGAGATGCTACTCATTCAGGAGCCTCTGGGATAATGGTTCTGCAGGCCTAATATAGTGTCATGTTTGTCATGTGTCCCCAGCAACTTGAACAAATAAGGGCTCAGGCTCTTGGGGGTGTGCCCCCCCCCCACTCTGTTTCTAAAGCTCCCTGAGTTGTCCAATCCGATGTATGGAAATGCTTTCTGCCTTGCTGAGGTTCTAAGGGAGCTTGACTTGACCTGTTCCTGTTTTGACCTGGACCAACCTATCTCATTTTACTGGGTTTTAGTTAATTTTTATTTTATTTTTTTTTTGTTTGACTTTGGGCCACACCTGGTAATGCTCAGGGGTGACTCCTGACTATGCGTTCAGAAATCGCCCCTGGCTTTGGGGGACCATATGGGATGCCCAGGGATCGAACCGAGGTCCTTCCTGGGTCAGCCGCATGCAAGGCAAATGTCCTTTCACTGAGCTATCGCTCTGGCACCAAGTTTACTCGTTTTTAAACTAGGCAACAGCATGAGTGTCAATACTTACTGCATTACACTGGAGAAATAAAAAGGCCTGAAAAGTGCTTTACTTATAGCAATCATGACATACAGACCAGCTAATAGGAGTTTATCTTTTATTTATTTGGGGGTATGCTACATCCAGTTGTACTAAGGGGTCACTCCTGGTGGTGCTCAGGAAACCCGATGTGGTACTGAGGAGCAAATCAGTCTAGCAAGCCCTAGACACTCTCAATAGCATCAAGGACATTAAAAAAAATTATGAGCTTGATTTAGTCTCTTAAATTGCCAACAATCCTCTAGTTTGATAAACCAGCCCCCCAAACTTTAATAAAGCCAACAAGGAGTGTGAACAGACACCTGGATCCTTTCACAATTTTTTCTTCTGAAGAAGTTAAAGTGGGGGAGTCATCTAAGCCCAACTTCCAACTTCATGTTCTGCACCCCTTTACTGCAGTTATGGGGAATGGGCTGGACAGTGAATTGGGTCCCAAAGAACTTGGTCGGAGCAGGTAGCAGAAAGTGTTGGCCCTCAGAGGTAATTTGAGAGAAACAAGGCTTAGGAAAGCTACAAGTTCTCCTCTCCTACAGGGAGGCTCAGGGAACTCCAGCCAGCAGGTATAAGGGAGGGGAGAGTGAGGGTCAGAGAGGATGGAGAAGAGGAGAGAGAAAGGCAGAAAGATAAGGAGAAAGGGAGAGAGAAAAATGAGTGAGGAAGCAAGGAAGAGGGAACAAGAGAAGGAGGAAGAAAAGAAAGGAAGGAAAGATATAAAAGAGGTGATAGAAAGAGATGAGAGAGACTGAGAAAGAGGGAAGGATTGTCTCTAAGACTCTAAGACTATCTAAGACTCAACTTTGTATTTGAACTGTAGAACAGGGACTACCATAGGGTCATTCATGGTAGAGGCGGTGCCACAAATGATGGGGGCAGGCCCTTTGTTGGGGAGTTGGCATGAAGACACACACAACAATGTAAACCAACATGACCTCAATTTTAATCACTAGACAGCTTTGAAATAGCTCAAACACAAAACAGGGTTGGGAAAACCTCCCACAAACAGGGCTCATGGTACCTCTACCTTGTACTCAGAGTACTCAGCTCTCTGTTTCCTGTGCCTTAGCAGGTTGACTCACCCCACAGTGGCCCAGTCAAAGCTGGCAGAAAGGACTGGGCCTCTAGTATAAATATGACTCCAGAATTAGATGCAGTAGGGCCCAGGGTTGGCCTCCCTGCAAACTATGTTTTGGGGTTTGGCTTTTGTCTTTTCAGAGAATCAAGCTCTGAAAGGGTAAAGGGGTCCTGTCATGTTAGGGGCTTAACTGGGACAGTGTTGTTCATTCTTTTACAAAAAATAAGTTTGTGTTAAAAATGCCAATTAGGAAGGGAATCAGTTCAAGCAGATATTAGCCCTTTGGCCGAGAGCCCACAGTAGCTGTTGTTGGTAAGATTTTTTTTTTTTTTATCAAGGTTAAGTGCCTTTCCCAAGCTTTTGGATACTTGAACAAGCAAATATATCATCAGAACATTTTTTTTTTTGAGAAAAAAGGAAACAAAAACAAGAATAAAACCAAATTAATAAGGCATTTGCCTTGCATGCCTTGCATGCATCTAACCTACCTTTGATCTCTAGTCACTTATGATTCTTCCAAGCACCACCAGGGCTTAATCTTGAGAACTTCTGGGTGGTTTCATCCTGCCTTCTAACACCCTCCCCAAAACAAAACCCCTTTAAAATCAATCCAAAAGGCCATGTTAATCTAAGTGAACATGAGGTACCATGGGAAGATTATGATTGAAGCTGTATATTCCCAGGGACTTTTTGGACTAATCCTTGCTTAGGTGACTATCTCAGATCCTTTGTATATCATTATTATTTGAGTCCTTCATCATCAGCTTCCTGATGATGGGTACTAATGATTCCAACTGAGAGAGGGGATCCCTATAGACTCTCATAGACCCCCCCCCCCCCAGCTGTGTGCCACATTCCAGGTTAAATTCTACCTCATGACACAACGTCCTTTGCTTCTGCCATTCAAGCAAGCCAATTTTCTTCTGAAGAACAGCCCTTATTTGTTTCTCCTGCCATTAGTTTCTCCTGCTTGCTTGCTCCCTTCCCTTCTTTTCATGTAACACCTGTTTAGGGAGCACTTCCTTTGCACTAGGCTCTGTCCCTGGCACAAAGCCTCCAGGAGAGACAAAAAAAATCAGTTAAGTCCCTATTGTATGGAGCTTAGAGTCATTCATCAGGAGTGCAGGATTCAGCAAACAGGTCACTGTGGACATCAGATTGAAGACTCCCACGCAGAGAAATAAAACTGGGAGGAAAATGGAAGCAGTGGGGATAAGTGGGTGCATCATATTGAGCAATCGGGAGAGGCAGAGGGTAAATGACTATGTTGCTTCTGATGGATGTGAGATGGTAGATGTATGTTTAAAACAGAATGGATGTGAAGCAAAAAGACCCGGTGCAGATACAGGCTTAGGGTCTGTGAAGGAGTCTAAGAGAGAAGGACGATCTAGTTCTTGCTTAAGTCATCTGTGCTTTATCTATAGCTTTTTGGAGGTGTGAGCATCAAAAAGGTGTTTATATCCCTCCATATTGTGACACCTGATGCCCTTGTCTACCTCACCTGCATGAACCCAGTTGCATCTTAGTGCTTTTGCAGAGTTTCTCTAGCACTAGCACCTAGCACCTTACCCTAGGTGAATACTGTATTTAACAAGAACACTTTATTTACCACGAACACATTTTATTTTACTAACAAGAAGTGGCAGTAGTGATGATGAAGATGGGGGTGCTGCCTGTGATGGACTCTAGCAAGAACAACTGCAGTGAGAAGGTTTTTTTCCCCTGACAATTTTCTGTAACTAATAGCCCACTGTTTCCTGTAGCACAGTATCAGAAGGCTTAATATGATCAATTGAAGAATTATCCATAGTTGACTCACCTACCACTTGCCTGCTGGGTTTATTCTTGTTCCTGACTGCCTATTCATTAAGGCAGCTATTTACCAGTAATGCATGGAAGGGGCGACAGTGACAGATATCCTCAGTGATATTGGCTGTGCTATTGGCAGTGCTATTCACCTAGGAGAAAGAATTTTACTTTCAAAGGGCTTTATCCACAGTGTAATGAAAGTGTTCTTTCAGATGTTCAGAGCAGATGTGATAGCACCTCGAACTGCTAGAGGGAACTATCCAGCTTGTTATTCTCTGTGCTGTTAGCTTGTGTTGAAATAAATTCAGCAAAGAAATACATTCTTTTATTTCCATTCTGTTAAAAAACAGCCTCTCCTCCTCCCCACCCAACACTACTTACCACTACTACCACCACCACCACCATTGCCATCAACAAAACAATATACAAAATACTTCAAAGCTGCTGAGAAGAGGAGAAGGGCACCTCCCTGTCCTCGTTTCTCAATCTATTATATAAAAAGAAAGGGAGGAAAAAAATGATCCTATTTCTGATCACGAGGTAATTCAGTGGCAATGGGCTTGGCTTGCATCTATGTGAAGCCTTTGGTTCAATCCCTGGCATTGCAAAAAGGAAAAAACAAATGACAACAACAACAGTTGAAGAGCAACAAAACCATCTCAAATGTGTGGTTTCCACTTGTTCAGACAGCATGAAAATAGCTAGTAAAATAAGGCCTCCCATCTCTCACCTTTACCCTCAGACAACATGATGTAACAGACTTCCGGTTCCGGTGGCGTAACATTTGAAGATCAAACCTCCCACCAGAAAGAATCAAAAGCAAACGAAAGGTGTAAAACTATGGTTCTTTTTTTCTTTATATATCTTTATTTAAGCACCATGATTACAAACATGTTTGTAGTTTGGTTTCAATTATAAAAAAAGAACAACCCCCTTTACTAGCGCAACATTCCCACTACCAATGTCCCCCCATCTCTCTCCTCCCCCACTCCCTGCCTGTATTCAAGAACAATGGTTCTTAATTTGTCGGCTGACTACCAGCTAATGAAAGGCTGCACCTGTTGAAAGATGAAGATGAAGAGCTTCATGATAACCTTCGGAAACCTTGAGACAAGACACAAGGGAAGAGGAATTCAGAAGAACCCCATTGGACTCCAGCGGTAAGAAGATGCTGAGTGTCCAGAGAGAAAGGAGTTGTTGAGTGTTGAGTAGCACAGAAGAGCTGAGAGAGCCAGAGAACTGGAGAGGGCAGGGTCCCTTAGTAACTCAGCAGAAGATGGAGCCACAGGACCTATGGAAGACTATACAAAGTCTTGGAAAAAATTGTTAGAGAGAAGCTAGGGGATGGTATTCACAGTGCTCTTGGTGGCTAATATTACTAGTCAGGCTAGAAAACTTCAGAAGAGTTAGATTAAGGCTTCTAGAAAGTCAAAGTACTATCTCAGGTGTTGGGAAAGATTACTATTCATAAACATCACTAGGGGCCACTTCACATGCCACAAAAATAGGATCCAAATCATTAACAAGTAATGAAAGTATTCCTCCAACGTTCAGGAAAATTCATAGGAACACAAAACTATGAAGTACTCAGCAAGAGAAAACTGGTATTGTCAGCTAATGAGAATATTACCAGGCATGCAAAGAAACAGGAAAATATGATCCACAATTATAAGAAAAATAAGCCAACCGAAACGGATCCAAAAACCAACACAAATGTTAAAATTAGCAGATAAGGACATTAAAATGTATTATTGCTGTATTCCATATGTTCAAAGAGCTAGAGGCAATATGGAGCATGCTAAATAGTGACATGAATGATATTCAAAGACCCAAACTGAACTTTTGGATAGGAAAACTATGATGTCTGAGGTTTTATAAAAACACAAAAAATTCAGTCAGAAGGAAAGGGATATAGAGAGAGTGATATTTATCATGTATAGGATATAGAGAAACATAATAAGAAAATCACCAATCACCAAAAGCAACAGAACCAAACTGGCCTAGAGAATTGAGCTTACCATGCAGGGGAGGAGAAGTTGAGGGAGACACTTAGATAATGGTGGACGGAAGTGGAAATTCTGGTGGAGGGTGTGGTGTTGGGACATTAAACCCTATTGTTAAGTGTATTAACTTTTAATAAAGGTTAATTGTTAATCTTTAGTCGTAGTGCCTAGCCTAAAAACGACTTTTTAAAACTCAAAATGTAAAATAAAAAGTAGAGTGAATGGGGTCAGTGATGGTTTTAGGGTATTCAAGTGGCTATAAAAAAAGTACATACATTAAGATGCTTACTTTCACAGCTCTGGAGGTGAAAGGTATGAGTCATGGTTGGGGTATGCACAAGGTCCTCTTCTGGGTTGCAAACTCCCCAATACATGGAAAGAAGTGAGAGAGTTATATGGGTATGAATCCCACTCATGAGAACCTCACTTTCATGATTGAATCACCTTCCTAATTTTCCCTTCCTAAGACCATTGCGTGGGGGTTGGTTTCTCAACACAAGAATTTTATGGGAACACTCACATTTTGTTTATTGCAATGACCAATTAGATACTGCAGAAGAAAAGATGATAGGAAATAGGGGATGCAAGAAATATTTGAAAAATGTTAGGACAATTATGAAAACTAAAAAAAACCCTACATATCTAAATATTGAAGAAAATACACATGGAGCACAGACACTGCAACTCAAGACTTTGGCTTTTAACTCTTCAGGAGCATGAGGCTCTGCACCCCCTTTTGCTCCCTCTTCCCCGCAAATACACCAAAGTTCATTATAATTATTTGCTTCAAAACAGTGCTTAAAGAAAACCTCTTGAAAGCAAAGAACTGTTACATCTTGAGTATCTTCAAACACTGGAGGAAAAAATATGTCCAATTGTTTTTATACCCTGTGAAAATGTCTTCCGAAGACAAAGGAAAACTTTTTTTAAATAGATAATCATTGAAAGTATTCACCATCACTAAGCTTATTTATAGAATTTTGATGGAAATCCTGCAGGCGTAAAGAAAGCACTCCTGATGGAGATATGAATCCATAAAAGAATACAGGAAATGGTAGTTCTGTGCATCTTGTAGCTAAGAGTATTTGTTACTAAATACGTTTCTTGAGAAGTTTCTTGATTGATAAGCATAACAATTTAGTGTGGGGCATTAGAATATGTATAGAATTACATATGTTTAATGTACAGTAATAATAACAAGAGAGAGCTCAGAAAGGGAGGAATAAAAATATACTGGGAAAACAATATAAAAATTACTTTCTAGGGAGGCATAAGCCTCCCTGATATTTAGAAACTGTTGAGTCAAAGAAGCAAATGAATAATTGAAACAATCTTGATATTTGCTTTATTTTCCCAGTTCTTTGAGAAATTAAAACCTCAGTTACAATCATGTTAGTATTTCTGGAGTCCCAGGGGGAGTGTATTAGTTTCTATAGCTTTATAAAAAATGTCTGTATATTAAATGATTTAGAAAACACGTATTTGTTATCTCAGACTATTTCTGGGTTCGGAGTCCAGGCATAACTTAGGGAGTTTTGTTTAGGAAACTCACAAACGGTTCTCAAATTATTGTCTTGAGTTTCAGCTGGGACTTTAGATTTTTCTAAGTTTATGTTGGTTGAATGCATTTCCTGTCACTGTGGAAAGCGCTGGGACTTATTTCTTAAGGGCTCCATGAGGAGATATTGCATGTTCCTCATTCTTTAACTCCTACACAGGCCATTCAGAGCCTTACCTAATTTGGTCAGGTCTCCATAGGAATCGCCTATTTTATGAAATAAAAACTAATTTATGTAATCTTACATTTGTGTGTATTAATAAATTTATCATTGGTTTACAAGAGTATAGAATTTAAAGGGCATCGCTTAACACAGTTATAGAACCATAATGTATCTGAAAATACCCTCATCTTCACCTTAAAATATAGTCTAGTCATGACTGTGATCACATCATGACTGGGATACTCTCTTGTAATCACATTGCCCACACGTATTTAAAATGAATAGACCAAAAAGTGCACAATAAGGTCTATTGAATCTAGGAACCATCTAAGCTTAATGCTTACTTCAGGGAGAAGAGAGTATCAGGAAGAAAGTAGTACTTGGCAACTATGTTATATGTAATTTTTAAGTGCATAAATGCATTTCTAGCAAAAAATTGTCTTTGAATTTTTGATACTTTCCTCCTCAATTCCATTCACAAAGCTTTAAATAATCTTAGCAGTAGAAGGAATGATCTAACATACTGCTCAATATGTATATAGTACTTTGCCAAGCATTTCACATATAATACCACACGAAATCTTCACAATGTGTTATGAATAGGTGTTATAAGACCCATTGTTTTGTGGATTAAGAGTACAGATTTGAGCTTGGAAATATTCCTATTCAAATAGCATAGTCATTAAAGAAGGGTTCAATATTCAAGAGTCAGAACCAGAGCTGTCTTTTTTTTTTTTTTTTTTTTTTGGTTTTTGGGCCACACCCCTTTGATGCTCAGGGGTTACTCCTGGCTATGTGCTCAGAAATCGCCCCTGGCTTGGGGGGACCATATGGGACGCCGGGGGATCGAACCGCAGTCCTTCCTTGGCTAGCGCTTGCAAGGCAGACACCTTACCTCCAGCGCCACCTACCCGGCCCCACCAGAGCTGTCTTATTTCAAACTTAGTGCCATAAAAAAAAAATGAAGGAGAAACTTGGTTTCTATTGGCCATTCATCAATAGTTTTATTGATTAACTGGTACTTATAAACCAACTAGTCTATCTTACTGGATAACTTCAAATAGCCTATCTTACTAGATCACTTCCATTAAATTTATAGAAGCCAGAGACATAGTACAGGAGGTTAGGCATTGATATGATCAAGTCCATTGTGATTCCTGCTTCCACATCGATCCTCTGATCATCTTGGGAGCCATTTTCAAGCACAAAGCAAGCAATGAATAGATCCCAAGATCTGCTGAGTATCCCCCCACCAAATAAATGCAGTAAGTTATTATTTGGAAGAAACAAAAAGCAAAGATATACACATCACATATGACAATTCTGCCCATGCACTTTCCATAGATTAGAAACACCTTCCACCATATTCCTTTCCTGTGCAATTGGGAATCACTGAATTGTACTGCATGGTCAACTTTCTGATTGATAGAGTGAAATGCATTTGGAAACATGAAACATGAAAACGTACACATGTGACACTTCTCAGGATGCAATTGACAAATGTAAACTTGCCTGCCTATGAGCAGCAATGCTTCTATTATTTTGTGCATTCATAGCATTTTGCTGCCTGAACATTTATGTCCTCTCCCCCGAAGTGCTATCTTCTATCAGACTAGGCGTTGAACAGAAATTCTCTCAAAGGAGACCCTCGGGGACAACTGGGATGAGAAGAGATGATATTTTGGTTATTATCTTTCAGGACAATATTTAAGAGAGAACTAAATCCACCTTCTGTGAGATGGAGAATAAAAGGTTCTGTCATCTTTCAAGAAAAGGCCCAAGTGGGGCTGGTCAAGAAATGTTCTTTCCATTTTATTTCTAGTTTCTCTGGGATGGATATAACTACCACAATCTCCAGGGAAAACCTTTAATTCTTTGCTTAAATCAGTTCCAAACCTTGCAGGTCTAAATAAATGTCGCCACCAGGGGGCAATAACAACACAGAGAAGCTAGAGCAGCCAATGCTAAGCTTGGCATTCACTGTGTCCAATTCATCTAGGAGAATAAACTTAGGTGAATGGATTTTGTGCTCCTAATGACATACTATGCAATTAAGTACTAATGCACTAATTGCGTTTCTCTTTTAAAGTAACAGTAATAATCAGCCTGCGAGGCCTGTACCGTTGGACAGCATGATGGGGAAACTTTCATTTCCCTTTGCTACTCACCTCTTTAAAGATGATAGGGCTGGAGAGCACAGGGCAAAAACAAGAGAGATAGCAGGGAAAGGGGATGGCTTCTAGAGAGGACTAGACTTACAGCAGCCTCCATCACTACCCTTCCCCTTGGGAAGCCTGAATCTCCTCTGCCAGAAACAGCACACAACTGTGCAACCTTCTCATGAGTGAAATGGCTTCATTTCCCTATATGTGCTCTGCATTTAGTGCAGATGTATGGAATTCATATGGACAAGGTACTGTGCTCAGGTGTATTGGGAAGAATAACAGTACGGATAAGGGTCAATAGTAACAATCATGATAACTTTACAGACATAATGTCTGACTCCCAGGAATTCAAAATCCAGTGAAGACTACAGAAAATGAGTAACAGACAAACATCCAATCAAAACTTGGCTGAGAGTATATAAAATTATATAAGGGAAAGCGTAAATTAGTATGAGACTTTAATGGAACATAAAATTATGTGTCAGAAACAGATATTTTTATTTAACTTGCGATTTGGAGAAGAGACAGAAAATTAAACTAATTCTATTCTGATCTGAGGTATACTGAATTTTGGAGAGAGAGATTGGTGCCATTTTATGGAAAGTATCTTCAAAGCTACATCAAAGGCTTGTGATTTCATCTGAAGTGCAACAAAAAGTTTTATTTAATCACCATGTTTTGAAAGGTTTTGTATAGAGGAGGTGACATGGATCTAATGACATTTTAATAATACCAACCTGCTTCTAATACAACCAATATAATATAGAGGACCATTAAGAAAATGTAATTTTTGTCAGGTGATAAGCAATGAGCACTCAGCAGTGAAGATGGAGAGAAGCAAACAGATTCTAGAAGCATTTTGAATGAGCCAGGAAAGCCTAATGATGTTGGATGTTAGGCTCCAAGGAGAAGGTAGTATTGAGGATCATTCTATCATAACTACTTGTCATATGGAAAGTAGACAGAGGTGACTTTTACCAAATCAGGACAGGAGGAAATAAAGAATCAGGTCTAGACCTGAAAAGTTGGGATGTCAAGGAGACATGAAACAGCGATAGAAAGTGGAAGTTTGAGAAGGTATAGACTTTGCAATTCAATTTGAGGGCTCAGCAGGGTTCAATCATGAGAGGAGATTGCTTAGGAAAACAGGGCAAAGAAAAGAGAACCAAGAATGGATTTCAGCAGGATGCCAACAGTTAGAGGTCAGCCAGGTAATGGAGACTTGGTGAAGAGACTATGAAGTGGCTGCCAGAAACACAGAAGAAACATGAGGCGAGGGTGGAATCCCAGAAGCCAAGAAGAAATGGTCTTATGAGAAGAGGGAGTGATCTATTGTGGCTGATGCTGCTGAGTGATCATGAAATAAGCCCAGAAAAGGAGAATCCGATTATGTAATATGGAGACTATCAGTTACTTTCTCCAGAGCACTTTCAATTGAGTGATGGAAGAAGTAAAAACTGGGTGAGCACTTTGGTTAAGGGGATGTGGTACTCAAAAATACATCATCGAGGCCTTAAGGATTTCCCCTTGAATGACAAAACTAAAATGTTTAGAAGAAAATATGGACAAACAATTTCTTGACTTTAGAGTATGAAATGACTCGTTGAACAATACACAAAAGGGACACATCTGAAAAGGCATGAAAGAATCCCATATTTGACATCTAGCCAGTGATTTTTGATATTAATCGCTTTGATTTCATACAGAGACAAAAGCAAAGTATGACATAGGTCACATACCCCCTAACCTTCCTACAGCATATCTAGAAATGTATAGAAAAGTTTGTCCATTCCCCCAGAAATAAGTATAAGCATGTTCATGATGGCATTTGGAAGCATTATTTGTCAGAGCACAAACCTAGCAGCAGATCTGATGACTCATCTCAAGAGGACGGCTCTATAAATTATAATGTATTCATTGAACAGAAGATCTCATGACACTAGTGTAATCAGAGTGATTGTGAACTCTATAGATGCTTTTCACATGTCTAACATTGAGCCAAAAATCTAATGTAGATCATGGAATAGTGTCTGGTTATATAAAATCCAAGAGTATCATTTAGAAACATGAATGCAAGTTTTCAAAGCAAAAAGCCAAAAGACTTGGAAGTGTGGGACCATGAAGATAATTCAAGTGGCCAAGCACATGTCTGGAATATTGGGAAGCCTTGAGTTAGAACCTCATATTTCATACCCACCTGTTCCCCTGCATTGACAGAGGGGACAGAAGGAGCCATTGTCAATAAGTGCTTTCAGTAGAATTTACATTTTAAAATTTTGTGCACATATTATTTTAATAAAAGCAAAAATCATTCTTCACGTAAAGGAAATATGAAAACAGGGGGGCTCATGAACTTCGGATTTTTGTTGGGAAACAACTCACACACTTGGGATTTTTTTTGGGAGAAACAAATAGAAAAAAAAGTTTCATTTCTTTTTCTAAATGGAAATCTGGAGAGGGGAGTTAGCATACATAGGGGATGACATCTAAGGAGGACTAGCTATTTGATCACTTTTTCAAAAATATGAAGCATAGTTGAAACCAGTTGGAAGAATCCATTCAAGAAGAAAGGCCAAAGATACTGGAGATTAGGGTTCAGTCCTTGAGAAGGCAAGAGACAGTCAGAGCCATAGACTTTGCCTTAGAGACACTGTACAAGATAACAAGAAGGAGGAGGGTGAAGAGTTATACAGACAGAGGCAGAGGGGTAAGTTCTATAGAAGGAAGCAGAGTAAGTCCTGATGGGATTTATTTTTGGTGTGGTAGTGAGCATAGTTCATTTGCTCAGAAGAACAACGGTGGGGAAAGTGAGAACTCTGGGAGTAGAGACATTATTAATTAGTCACTGTGGAGTTGGGTCACGTTGAATGTTTACTTGAGGTTGAGGGTAGTGATATTAATTTGAATGATATTAATGTTCTCATTTGAAATCACCCTGAGCAAAATATTACTTTCATTTTTTAAAAATTGAACTAACTCTGCCTTCTGATATGATATGTTTTAGGTGTGCATCCTTGAGAATAAACATATGCTCATTTCATTAAGTTCATCACCGAGAGTCTTATTTTATTCTTTGCCAAATAGTTGTTCCCTGCCCTTTGCCCTGATTAAGGCATTCCCCCCACCCTTAAACTTCTCTTAACAAATAATAAGTTTTATGGTTTAAACATTCATTTTTTTTGTTTCAGTTAGTTCACCAATGTTTTTTTTTTTTTTTATATATCCTATGTGAGTAAAATGTCTGATGTTTATTTGTTTATATCTGGCTTATTTCACCAAATATTTAGGTCCATGTATTTTTTTTTTGGTAAATGGCAAGATTTCATTTTTTATAGCTAAATAGTAGTCAAATGAGTGTATACACTTCATTTTTTTAATCCAGTCATCTATCAAGGGCACTTAGGCTATTTCCATTTGGCCAGAAATTTTACTATTAACAATCTGTACACCCTTCCACTGAGAACCCACTGCCATATATCAGTGGCAACTTGTAGCACAGCTTCTAGAAGGTACATGTAAATGACAATAATTAGGTAGATGTAAAAACCAAGTACAGGAAGCTGGAGTGATAGCACAGCAGGTAGGGTGTTTATCTTGCTTTCCCGACCCGGGTTTGATCCCATATGGTCCCCCGAGCCTGCTGGGAGTAAATTCTGAGTGATGAGTCAGAAGTAATCCCTCAGTGCCACCAGCTGTGGCAAAAACAAAACAAACAAACAAACAAACAAAACAAAAAACAAGAACAGGGATGTGTTTTAGCAGTCGAGTATATATGTACTGGCACTGCAATAAATAAATAAAACAATTAATGAATATAATCTCAAAATATATACTATAGCTTAGAATACAAAGTTCATACCGCATATTTAGAACAAATAAAATGATTTTAAATGGAATTTTCTAATTATAAAAGGTGCTCTTGGGAGTTCCCTCAAACTCATGAGCAAGTGACTTATTTTCTCTTATGCAAAGAAGAGTATCTCTGTGGAAAACTCTGAGGACAAATGATCTAGGTTCTTGTGGATATGAGAAAACACATAGAAGCTGTGGTGAAGGGAAATCATATATCCTTTTGGATTCTGTTTTTTGTTTTATTTTGTTTTGGTTTGGTTTTTGGACCACACCCGACGGCACTGGGGGTTATTCCTGGCTCTGCACTCAGAAATAGCTCCTGGCAGGCTCCGGGGACTACATGAGATGCCTGGATCAAACTCAGGTGCGTCCTGGGTTGGTCACATGCAAGGCAAACACCCTATCGTTGTGCTTTAGCTCCGGCCCCTCTTTTTGGATTCTGAAACATAAAAATATCTAAAGATTATTCTCTGAGACTCTCCACTTCTGTTACAATATTCTGTCAAGTTATAGTTTAAATAGGACGTACGATAATCTAGTATTTCTTTGATCTAACAGACAATTGTAATGTGGCTCCAGAATTCTAGCTATAAATAGAGTTTTATTAAAACCCATGGCAGTCTCTGCCTGCTATTTGGCGGGTACACTCCTTGACTATTTTGGGTCTTTCTTTTGGGAAAATTAAGAGCGATACAAATAGGGCTCCAAATTGTACTAATTCTGGACTCTGTTTAGGGAAAATATATTTGCATCTATATCATCCTTGCGATTTGACAGATGCGTAAAAGGAGTTACAGAGGTGTTGTTTGTTCGAGATCCTAAAACTCACAAGCAGAAGCTGCTACTTTCCTATTCTGTCAGAGTAAATGGTGCTACTATTTTTGGTTCTGTGTTCTTTTCCATTTCTGGTTATCGTGATCAGAGAGAGACACACAAATTCTACTTTATTTCTAAAATACTCTCTGCTCTCCTTCTTGCCAGCCATGCTTTGCTCACATCATAATGTTCCAAGCTTGAGATGCCTGGTGTGTGTGTGTGTGTGTGTGTGTGTGTGTGTGTGTGTGAAGGATCAAGTCCCATGAAACCAAATAAATACAAAATAGTATCCCAAAGTCTGTGCCAAGAATGACAATGAAGTCTATTAGTATAACCCAGTTATAATAAACTGCCCAAATATGTTGTCTTCTTAATGCTGTGCCCTTTGAAAAGCCAGAATAAATATATCTTACTAGGAACTTGGTGACATTCATGTAATGGGTATTTTAACATTCATTTTGGAATTTTAAGAGGTTTAAAAGGGGGTAAATATGTCCTTAAGCATTTAGAAAAGCTACAAATTCTAGTTGCTGGAAAAAAAAAGGTTCTATGACAACAGAATCTAATAATGGGAGCAGATGAGGGGGAAATTAGACACTGAAAGAAATGTGGGACTGGGAACTGGTAGCACTGTGATATGAGGAAGGGGCTGGCAGTATAGCTATAAACATTATAACAGATTCCCTGCATGAACAGAGAAGACAGAAGAAAAATATATGATAGTTTTGCTGTTCCACCTACTACCAGGATTTTCTTTCATATTTCACAGTTGGGGAGGTATTTTACAATGGAGGGGCAGAAAGTTACCTATATATGTATATGTATATATATATTTTAAATTTTCCTTACCATCAACAGTGAAGCTGTTACTAACTGTTCTTAAAAGGGAATGGAAAGGAAATTATGATCAGAAATAGGAACTTTCAAATGCCATTTGTACCATTCCAAGAATGGTGTGTGTAGCAGATGGATTCCAAGACACTTACCCTTTGGGCCTCATCTTTCTTTCAGTTTATTTTTCCTTGTGGTGTCTCTCCTGGAATGTAGTCTGTCCTTGCAAGAGAGGTCTCCTCTGTGATTTCAGCATGCAGAAGCACTGTCCTTTCTGTATTTAACTGCATAAAACTGTAAACTACTTCAGACTCTCATTACTGGCTTTCAGGAAGCAAGCTGCAATGATTGTGGGGGGGGTCACACAGCAAGCAAGTAACAAGACCCTTCAGCCCAAACTCAGATGGAACTATGGACCCAGAACAGCAGCCTACAGGGCTTTCATGAGGACTCTTTTCTGATCGTCTTTTTTTTTTTTTAATTATTTTAATTATGACAACAAAGATGCAAAGAAAGAGGACAGGGTGAAGTTACAGTGGAAGCCCAATCACCCATAAACAGGATTCTCAGTAGTCCTATCGATGATATCCCAGCCTTGAACTTTCAGCCAAAGAACATTAAGAAAAACAAAACTGAACCCATGTACAATACAATTACTTTGTCCCTCAAATCCCCAGTTGTAGTACATATTATTTCTTAGCAGCACACCATATAATCTAAAGATATTAGACTTATGTAACTCTTTAAACATTGAGGGTAAAGTACATTTCTCTAGTTCCATGTACATGCTTACTAGTTTAAGTTAACCTCAAAAGTTTTAGTGGGTTGTTTTTCTTAAGGATTGGAGTCAAGGGAACATAGTAAAAAAACGATATTAAAGTGGCATTTGTTTGCATAGGCCCACCAAAACATAAGAGACATGGAAAGACAAATTATGGTCTAAATACATGGAGACCCTACCCCTGAAGTTTCCTGGCACAGGACTGACTCTAGGCTCCAGGCAAACTAGTTTGTCCAATTCAAGTCATCGTCTGTAGTGGCAATACACCTCCATTCCTCACATAGTCTCTGTTGTTGGTATCATGCTTCTGTATTAAAGATCCTGGAGTCTGCATATCCCATATTGCAGTCAGGATGGTGCAGAGCATCCTCTTGTTTCACCTCACACTTAAGGGGCAATAGAGAGAACCATGTCCTGTAGAGCAGGTCACTGTTGTTGTCACGTCTTCTCGCAGGTCATTGTTGTTGTCACGTCTTCTCAGTGTAAACGGAAGTGTCTTTTTAGGAGGTCGATGTCAGACCCTTGGTAGTGTCTTTCCTGGTAGAGGGACTGCTTCCAACTGTTGCTATAAAAGACCTTGGATGTTTCGTAGATAGCTTGCCTGGTTCCAGCATGAATGGAGAGTGCCCATTCATCTGAGGCCTGTGCCAGGTCATTATATCAATGTTCAGGGTGTAAGGTACATTGTAATGAGATTTATTAGATAATAACTAATCTGTATGTATAGTGTTTTCCCATTTTAATGTGTCTATGTGTCTATGCAAACAAGGATCAATGCCATGAAGCGTTATTGGTGCATCTGGAGGCAATAGGAACAAGACAAGCAATTTCCATGACATAGTTCAATCATAGGCATCAAACTGAGGGACAGTTCCACCAACAATCCTTACTGAACAGCTTACAAAGAAAAGACAAGATGAAAAGTGGATAGAAACATCATGGTAGAAGAATATATAGAGAGTTACAGCAGTTAAAGAAAATAATCATAAAATATTCAAAAGATATATGTGTTCAATATGTGTTCAATTTGTGTCCTAAATAGTTCTGGGATTTGTAAGATCTACTGTATGTCTTTGGTCAGAGATTAAAACTGTGTGTTACTGAAGTTAAGAAGGGTAAATCTGGGGTACTAATGGTTGGGAGGAGCATATGTTCGCGCAGGGGCGCTAGCCCCCGAGCGGTTTGCAAAATGTAGACTGGTATGAAATTGCAAGTGACAGCCTGAGTATAGCTGAGCAGTTATCTGCCACCCCCCAGATCAAACGCCACCCCCTGAGCCAACCTCTGGAGCCGGCCTGGGAGTGGGGAAAACCCAGGGTGCCCCATCAGCTCCTCCCAGAAACCCACCTGGAGATCCGGAGGAAAGGGGGAGAGGGGGGTCGGGTGACCCAGGTCCGAGCCCCCCTACCCTAGGCCAGGCCAAAAGGCCGCTGGCACATGCGGAGGTCTGCCAGCTGGCCGCCTGATCAAGTCTTAAAATCAGCCCCCACCCCTGGCCAACAGATTTTTGAGATCTTGAGATCTTGCCACAGAAAATCCAGTTCAAACACATTCAGACTTCCACCCACAAAAACTCTTAGAAAATAATAAATATGCATTGGAAAAAAAATGATCTTGTTAGAGCATGAATTTATCATGTTCTTCCATTCCATTCACCACTCCTTCTAATAGGAATGTTTTTGCCTTGTCCTCCCCGCCTCCCCCAATCTCTTTCTGGCCTCAGACTTTTATTCATCTTGTAATAGTCAGACATGACACTTCACCCCTGAAATTTCCTGAGTAATCATGCTTTCCCTTCCATGCTATTAGAGGCTCTTGAATCTCATTGTCATCCTTGCTATGCTGTTATCAATGACACACGATTGCTTACCAGACTGTGAGATCCTGGAAGGCAGGGACTGTACCTTTCTGTCTGTGGCTCAGTAACCACTCCAAAATGTTTACACTACTAATGCCTGCCAGTTGCTAAACAATGTCTTGAAGAAAAAAAAATACTCAGACTGTCTGTGCCTTTGTGAATTTACCAACAATTACAAACTCAGCCTGGTCAAATATCATTGTTCTGGAAAATTAAACAGGAAAAGATTTCCCAGTTCATGCGGCCAGTCCAATGATTTTGCAATGTTATATCATCATGGTGGGTAATCATTAACATAGAAGTATGGACAAAAGACTGAAGTAGAGGGCTCATTAGTTTCAAGAACATTCTATTTAAATGAAATAGAATGAATTCAGGATGCCTGAGATGTTGTCTGCATTCCAATCCCTGTCAGACCCTTACTCCATATCTGTTTTCTTCTCTTCTTTTGTTTCTCTGTCATCTAGATGAGACTCTCTCTAGATTGATTTATAGATGTGAAGGGAAATGTTTTGGTCTTTCTAGAAGGTTGGTGACATTTCAATATGTGAATGGCTCCAACTCAGTTGCTCCTCTACCTCTGCTGTCTGCAGAGCTTTAGGCTGCCAATACCAACTAGTCATCACATTGGCATACCGTGGGACTGATTTAAAGCTTGGAAGGTGAAGGGCTGGAGATTCAGTTTGACTTTCTAGATTTAAATCCATAGATCAGGACAGAGGATTGTAGCTCAGTGGTAGAGTACATGCTTCTAGCCCACAGCTCTGTCCTGAATCTGTAATGGAACGGTTCTTCTGTGCTTACTTTCCTTTTCTCTAGCGGGGGAGAATTGGCCACATAAAATTGCTTCAGGAAAATTAAGGGCATTAATATGTTTCAAAAGCTCTAGAAATGTCTCTGGAATATAAAGAACACTTTTTAATGGCTTGCTCTTGTTAAAGCTTCTGGAACTTGGCAAATAAAAAATTGTATGCAAAGAAACTTCTAAGTTCTGGCCAGTCAAATTCTAGAGAAACATTATACAGGAAGAACAGAATATTGGGTTACTGAGAAAATCTATGTTTTATGAAATGGTGAAATTGTTCATGTTTGGATACCTCTCTTTCCACTGTTTTTTTTTTTCCTAATTGGTTTACAACACAATATCTTTCCTTCAGATATCTCCTTGTTCTGGAACTTTCATACCAAAGAACTTGGTCAGTGTAGTTTAAACACAGAACTCACAGCCTGCTTTTCCCAAAACAGAGAATTTGTTCTAACTCCCCCTTTCCATCAGCTGTTTCTTTTGAGATGTAAAACCCACCAAGGCTTGATTAGCATTAGATAGGGACTTCTGTTTGTTAACTATGACTGCCCTCTCCACCTTCTATGTGGATTGAGGCTGAACAATAAGGATGGCACCTGGAGGACAGTCAGCACTCAGTCCCTGAGGCTGGAAGTTCCCTGACCCCATACTTTTCTCTCTCTTCTCTCCTTCCTTCCTTCCTTCCTTCCTTCCTTCCTTCCTTCCTTCCTTCCTTCCTTCCTTCCTTCCTTCCTTCCTTCCTTCCTTCCTTCCTTCCTTCCTTCCTTCCTTCCTTCCTTCCTTCCTTCCTTCCTTCCTTCCTTCCTTCCTTCCTTCCTTCCTTCCTTCCTTCCTTCCTTCCTTCCTTCCTTCCTTCCTTCCTTCCTTCCTTTCCTTCCTTCCTTCCTTCCTTCCCTTCCTTCCTTCTTTGTTTTTGGGTTACAGCGGCAGCGCTCAGGGGTTACACCTGGCTCAACACTCAGAAATCGCTCCTGGCAGGCTTAGGGGACCCTGTGGGATGCCACCGTCCTTCTGCATGCAAGGCAAATGTCCTACCTCCATGCTATCTCTCTGGTCCCATGTCTTGTTTTCTTAATCCTTGTAGTGTTCCTACTTCAGACCCATTCACCTGGGGTTGGATTATGCATAGCAACTGGAGCCTCTACAGACATTATCCCTAACAACTCTAAGAAGAAATGGGCATTAATTCCATTCTGACTAGGAAACAAATACTGCAAACTATCATATGCTCTAGTAGGAACACTTGTGCCTATACAGATCTAAATTTTCTCAGGTACAAGCTTTCCCAGAGGACAATATACATCCATATCTACTATAATATGTGCATTGTACATTCTTTTGGTTCTTTTAGTTTATGCATAATGCCTAAAAAGTGTTTCATCTGCCTCTAATCTCCCATGCTACCTCTCTAGGGAGCTTAATAGTTATTATTAGAGGAGGTAGAGTTGCTTAACATTGTTCAAAAACTCAGCATCTTATATTAAAATCTTTAATGAGTGAGAGGTTAGCCATGGTTAGTGTATCCAACAAGTAACTGGTAGTTCAAGAATAGAAATGTAATATTGATATATTGGGCAGAGAGTACCTGTCACATCTCATGGTAAACCAGAAACCTCCGATTAGAAAACATACCATTGGTGCTTCATCTGATTAGATCACCAGCACTACATGGCTAATCTCATTCCCCAGAACAGATATGTCTTTGGAAGCTCTTAACGTCTCTAGGTTTGCCTTAGTGGTGCCTGTCAACTCACAAAACAATCTGTATCATAGACTTAAGATTTAAGTAGGGTCAGCGCGGTGGCGCTAGAGGTAAGGTGTCTGCCTTGCCTGCGCTAGCCTAGGATGGACCGCGGTTCTATCCCCTGGAGTCCCATATGGTTCCCCAAGCCAGGAGCGACTTCTGAGCGCATAGCCAGGAGTAACTCCTGAGCGTCACAGGGTGTGGCCCCAAAACCAAAGATAAAAAGAAAGATTTCATAGTAAGCCATCAGCCATATTGATTGTGTATCATAGTCGTGGTCTCCTGGGCCCTGGAGCAATATTGGGAGAAAAGCCTTCCCCCCAAAATGACAGATCACAAACAAGAAATCAGGGGAATAACTAATTAGGAGCATTTATTTTATACATCAGGTAGCAATAGGGGCTGATATTTTAAATAAGTGTCTCTCTGGAGATTGGAAGTAAAATTATATTGATTAGGAGAAAAATTATTCTTTTTTATTTTTTTAATTTTGGCAAACCGACAGTGCTCAGAGCTCTGGCTCTGCAGTTAGAAACACTCCTAGTGGGATCAGAGTACCATATAGATGCTGGGAATTGCACCTGGGTTGGCCACATGCAGTGCTAGCACCCTCCCCATTGAGAGAAAGATTTTTCTTCAGCATCTTGTGCATCTTTTTTGGAATAATCCAAAAACCTTGTTTTGTGAATAAGCCACATGAGTATATCATGCGATTTTACAAGAGCTGCTGTTCGGTTATAGATTTTTTTTTTAATGTAAAACGCAAACTATTGTGGTTTATGATGAAGAATTCAATGTTACTTCTTGTGTTAGACTGAGAATCATCATCTTCTGATGGGAAATGAATTTAGGAAGATCTAGTTCATGAAGTTGCAGGGCACAGTTACCACATTTCCTTTTGAAAATAGTTCATTGAGCATCAGAAATCAGTTTAGAAAAGTACCAAAGACAATGAGCATATTCTCTGCTAAAAGATGTAAATAAACTCATTCTTACCCCCTGCCCCCCAAAAGAAAACATACCATTGGTTCTAGAACTGGACCATTTTTTCTATAGTTATTACCCTCTTCCCTCATTTTCTTTCTTTCTTTCTTTCTTTCTTTTTTTTTTAGACTACTATTTGGTCTGTTCTTAAACTGTAATCTTTATTAAGAACTTGTTTATCAAGCTATAATTTACAAACCATAAAATTCACTTTACAAAGTTTATAATTCAGTAGTTTTTAGTATATAAACAAAGACTTCCGCCTCCTCCTCCTCCTTCATTTCTTCCTCATCATGCTTCATCCTCAGGAGTTACTTCTGGCTATGTGCTCAGAAATCGTTCCTGGCTTGGGAGACTATATGAGATGCCAGGGGATCAAACTGCAGTCCTTTCAAAGTCAGAGTATGTAAAGCAAATGCCCTATCGCTTGTGCCACTGCTCTGGCCCCTGAGCCTAGTTGGTTTTTATGCTATTTTCTCTTATAATTAGGTGTGCATCTACTAGGGTGTCAGAATTATGGAATTTGGAGGTGTTGTGAGGCCATGTATGTGACCGCATGCTACAGAAGCTCCAGAATCCATAGAACTTGGCTGCTAAGATTCAGTAGCTTGACTTGATTTATATCTGTTCCAAGATTAGTCATAAGGCTGTGAAGCTTAGCCATTGTTTACATGATGGCAGCTGTGGGCTGTATCAGAAAAATTTTATTAGTTGTTCATATTTATTTGAGTTATTTGTGTTTTTATAATGTTTCAAAGAAATTCTGTATATATTCTGGAAGATAAGCCTTGTTAATATTTACTTTAAGAATATTTTTCTCATTTATGACTCATTTTTCATTTGTTAGTGCTGTTTGGTGATTTCAAAATAATTCCTAATTTATTTTTTTATGCTTGAGTTATTTAAATGTATGATTTGGTTTCCAAGTGCTTGGGGATTTGCAATATATCGCTCTGCTATTGATTTCTAATTTAATTTTATTGCCATAAACATATTTTGGATATAATCATTTAACATTTATTGTGAATTGATTTCTAACTCATACTATGGTACAGCTTGGTAAATATGTATGCATCCTTTCAAATGTTCTCTATTCTGCTGTTGTTGAGGGAGTGTCCTAAAATACTAATTAGGCTGGACTAGTTAAGTAGTTTCTATCCTTCCTGACTTTCTACTTCTATCACTTAGGGAGAGGCTGATTGAAATGTCTGATTATGATTGGATTTATTTACATGAAATATCAAAGTATTTTAGATTTACTTAAAAATTCTGTCTTGTGCCATAAATATGTAGGATTTTTATCTTCTTTATTATTGTGAAATGACTCTTTATCTCCAGTAATAGATAAAGAATTCTAATTCTAATTTTGAATTATTTGAAGATGGCCATTACAGTTTTCTTTTGTTCAGTGGTTTTGCTCTTCATCCAAATTAAACATTTCTATCTTTTAAGTGGATGCACTTGCAACATTTATATTTAATGTCCTTATTGGCAAAGTCTGAATGTTGCTCTCTCCCAGCCTGACTAATGTGTTGAAATACTAATGCTCAATATAATATTAGGAAGCAAGACCTTCAAATTAGGATGAGGTGATGAATTCAAATCGAGTCTCAAAGACCTCAAAGACCATTACTACTACCCTTTCACTATGTGTTAGTTCTGGCTGTGATCCAGAAAGAGGTCCTTTGCCAGAATTCAACCTTTCTGACACCTTAATCTTGTACTTCCAGCCTCCAGAACTTACATTCTTTAGAAACTCTGCTGCCAATGGCATCTTGTTACAGTGGTCCAAAATGACTATGGTACATAAGTTGATGTAGATGACCTTTCATATATTATATTTCTAATTTTTCTTTTGTCCATTCTATTCTTATACTTCATTTATGCCTGTTTTGAGTTTATTGGTTATTTTTTATTATTTTATTTATTCTCTCCTTTGTTAGTCAAATAGCTATAAGTCATTTGTGTGTGACAGTGCTTAATTTCAGAGTTTATATTTTACATCTTTAAATTACCACAATCTATACTGAAGAAATATTATGCTACTTTATGTAGAAAGGAATACAGAAATTTCTACCATTTTCCTTTTCCTAGATTTTAAACTATTGCCATACTCTTTACATAACATCATTATTTTTTTCATACAGTTACATTATTAAGAAATTGAATATACAGAAGATTTCCTATTTGCTTATAGTTGCCCTCTGGTGCTTTACATTCTTTTGTTTAGATTCATATCTTTAGCTGGTATAATTTTCCTTCTTTTGGAGATCCTGCCATTAATATTTATCATAGTATAGATGTGTTTATGATGAATTCTTCTGACCAACCATTCTTATAACTGAGATTGGTATTTTGGAATTTCTAGTATCTAATAGAGGAATGCTTCCAGAGAAAGGGGTATTTCCATTAAGAGAGTCCCTGATTTGGGGCCTTCACTTGCTACTGAAGTAGTTATGCATAAGGGGTGCCTTTCATACTTAAGAATATTTATTTAAGGGGCCGGGTGGTGGCGCTAGAGGTAAGGTGCCTGCCTTGCCTGCGCTAGCCTAGGACGGACCGCGGTTCGATCCCCCGGTGTCCCATATGGTCCCCCAAGCCAGGAGCGACTTCTGAGCGCATTGCCAGGAGTAACCCCTGAGCGTCACAGGGTGTGACCCAAAAACCAAAAAAAAAAAAAAGAATATTTATTTAATAGATTTGTTCAATAAAGAAATGTGGAACAATCCATTTAAGACAGGACCACCATGGATGCAGATACAACAGAAATGAAGAATTAAATCCTTTGACTCTGTAAGCACTTGAACCACCTGGCATGCTACTAAAAAGTATGGGAAATATAAAATAAATGCAAATGAAACTCAGAATGCCCAGGTGGACCTATGACCAACTACAGATTACAACTCTAAAATTTTATATTATTTATTGTTTTCTCCTGCTGCCTTAGATGAGGTTCATGGAAGATAGCTCATTATATATTATACATATGTGTGTGTATAAATGGTACCCATGTAAACACCTGTCAGGAGCCATTTGTGAGCATAGAGCCAGAAGTACCCCTGAGCGCTGTCAGGTGTGGTCCAAAAACCCCCCAAAAACCAAAATGAAACAAAAGGCCATTCAATGTTGTGACTTGAACCTGTGACTTCCACATGTAAACTATGTTCATATCCCTTTGAGATTTCTCCCTGATGCATATTGATATATATTAGTATATATACATATTATATACATATTAGCTGGCTACAAATGGATCTTTTGTTACTTTATGACTGTATTTTCCCAATAAGCATGGCCTGAAAACGCCTACCAATGTACTGCCCTAGAACTTAGTTCTTTTTTTTTTTTTTTTTTTTTTTTTTTGGGCCACACCCGACAATTCTCAGGGGTTACTCCTGGCTATGTGCTCAGAAGTTGCTCCTGGCTTGGGGGACCATATGGGACACCGGGGGATCGAACCGAGGTCCGTCCAAGGTTAGCGCAGGCAAGGCAGGCACCTTACCTTTAGCGCCACCGCCAGGCCCTAGCTCTTTTTTTTAAAAGTATTTAAATTACAATTTATTTGAGGACAAAGACCATTTATTTTTTTTTATTTTGCTCTTTTTATTTACATTGCACAAGTTAGTGCATAAGCATTTTGGGCCCAGTTTTAACTTTCCATTTTTGTATTTGATTTACCTTTTACTTCATACAATTAATTTCTCTGCAGAACTAAGAAAATAGTGGGGATTACTTCTTTATGTGATATTTGCAAATATAAATGCATCAATGCAATTTGTTCCCAGTTGTATCTGGGAACTAGATCAACATCAATTCTTAATGTTTCTGAATAGAAAGATCTTAGCTGTGAGTGCAATACTTAACAATTTTCCAATTGGCTTCTAATACATTATTTCCTTTTCTTAATAGGACTCCATTGTTCATCAGAAACCATCTGGAAGAGGCAAACAGAGAGATATTACATTTTATTCATCATATAGTGAATTTCTACCTTGAGATTGAATCAAAGTATCAAATCTCAAACTCATTTTAGTTGGTAGATTTTAATTTGTTTCAAAAATATTATCCCCACTGGTATGCAGGTTATAAATATCAAACTGGAGGCTGATGAGAAGGAAGGAAGGGCAGAGATACATTGGTATCCCAACCCAATCAATCATGATTGTTCATCAATCATAAATCAACCTGTTTCTAGACCAACTGCTGACTTTGTTTCATCTTCCAAAAAACAAACAAAAATCCAGATCTGACAACAGAGCTCTGAGTCCAATTAAGTTAATCAAGTTGTGAAGCCCGGTTAACTTCATTCCTAAAAGGGTGAACTTAGTTAATACATATAAAATACTTAAGAATATTATCTAACCTTAGCTTATATTTGATTATCAATATAGCTGTCATTATCTTGTAACTGCATACAAAAGGAACTGAGAGTCACATTAGGTACTGAGTTGAGCTTGCCCTTGGCATGATCCTAGTCAATACATGGTCCCCAGCAATGCCAAGTGTGGGCTGGAGACCTCTGAACTCCACCAAAGTGGACTGGGTAATTCCCAAAACACTGTGTTGAGCAACACCTTATTCTTGGGCCTTTGCCTTGGATCACAACCAGTTGTTGATAATTGTCAGAAGGGTCCCCTGAGCCTTCTGAGTATCTTTTGCAAAGTGTACATGTGCACACAAACACACACACACACACACCTATGTATATACAGACAAATAAATGCATAAAAATATATATTCCCCAGGCTTTCTGGTGATGAGAGACAGACAAATGAAACAAGACAGAAGTATAGCTAATGAGACCAAAGTATGTAATGTTGGATGTATGCCAGGAAAGCTCTTCAAAAGAAGAAAGGCTTGAAACCCCCCCACCCCCACCCCATGCCCTTTCCTTTCTTCTCTGGTGAGTAAGTACAAACACAAGGCAGCAGTGAATCAGCATCTGGGGAACTTCAAGCAAAAAGCATATGCCTGGAAGTCACATTTTAGGCATAATGAGAAGAAAGGAAGCATGTGGATCTTGCTCTATGAGCCCCAAACTCCTATCTCTGGGATAGGTTATGAATGGGAACCCAGAGGAAACTGGAGTAAGCCCTCTTATTTTAGTTTCATTTCTTTTGGCCTGACAAAGTTTCAAACATAAGCAGAAGGCATCACTATCTATATGGGATGACTTGAATAGAAATAGATAAGTGTGGATAAAACTAAGTACTATTTTCTATTTACTTGAAGATTCTTGAGATGGTGCAATAAGTAATCATTATATATATATATATATATATATATATATTAGTACATATATAGTTTTCATATCCCTTTAAAAATTGAAACATCTAAGGAATAACTTTGGGTTCAAATATGTATTATTTAGATTTTTGTATTTACTCTGATACCTGAGGTTTTTCAGACCTGGAAGCTTAACCCTTCTTAAGAGTAGTTCAATCCTCAAAAGAGTAAATGCCTTGTCTTCAAAGTTGCCTTTGAGTTTCAAAGCAAACAATGCAACCACCTCCTTTTATTGGGTTCTTACATTCAAAGTATTCTCCTTGACTTATAACCTTAGGGAGCAATATAATCAACTAAAGGACAGTTCTTATGTCACTGAGACCTTATGTCCCATGGTTAGAAATGGTTCTGACCATCCATGCCTAAGCCTGTTATTCCTGCTTACCTTGCTCAACCTACTTCTTCCTTCAAACACCACAGCTAAGTCTCTTGCCTATAGTCTTTCCTAACCCCTGCAATCTGCTCATCTGACTTGGGAATTTTTAGTGGGTGGTCCTGCTTGACAGGCTGATTCTACTGTTTCTGGGGGATTGATTATGAGAGTCATAAAGACTTCTTTCAAGGCAATAATTTTCTTGCTTGGTTAAAGCAAGTCTTAGATACCATTGAAAACCCAAACCAACTGAAGCAGCTCAATCATTAATAAAATACCCCACATTATAGAAAATTCTTAGATGGGAAAGACAAAAAATTTGGTTAACTCTCTAAACCATCATATTCTGTATATCTTTTTCTAAGGAATGAGCCATAATGACTTGACTATCTATACTCTTCCTGGCCCAGAGTTTCTTCTATCGAAAACATTCCATTCAACTGAAATTGCAAAATAGGACAAAGCATGAACTATACCCTCTCAATTAAAAAAATATTTGACATCTTCCCAATTCCCATAGATTTCTTCTCATGTCTCATTTAGACATAACTGTGAGACCCCCTCACACATGAAGACAATAGTTGTCAAAGGGGAAGGAAATCTCATCACTGTCTGAGATTCCTGATCCAAAAAGAGCAGCATAGGAAGGGTTTGCTTGTAGAGAGCAGGCTGTGTAGACAACTTGCAGAGTCTGCTACAACCCACTGCCATAGTGATTGATCCCTTAATGCAAAATAACTTGTCATTTGTGTAGGAGAGAGTTTAAGAGTATTAAGTGCAGACTAAGGAGTTACTATTTCTGAGTGTTTACATCCAAGGGCATTTTTTATGGAACAACAATGACCCTTATTTTCCAGTGTTGTCTGCGGATGAGAGTTCCTTCTGATGGGAACGCCTGGCTTTTAAATAAACAGTTAAGCATATTTGTTCCCCCCCCCATCTACCCTCCCCCACCATTGCTTCCTCCATGTCTCTTTGGTCTGCTCTACTTATACAAATTTACCCAAACATTTTCTTTTTGTTTTATATTTGTAACTTTCTGAAGAAATTTCATGGCTGTCTCAATGCATATCGTTCATTGTTGGGAGATGAGCAGAACTAAGATTTTCATTTAGTCCAGACCATGAACTTTGATCTTGTTGACATCATTTGATGAGACTCTGGCTATCTTTGTGGAGATGAAACGGATGTTGTGTTTAAGAATGCCGGTGGGCCTGAGGGGTGGCCTATGTGTGGCCTATGGCAGATAGCTCTCACTGTGATTTTGGTTCTCTTCCTGAAAGCTCTTCATCAAATATTCCAAGTGTTGGCCTTTTTCAATCCTAATCCTCCAAATTCTGTCACTGTGTGACAACTACACAGGAGAAGTTTGCCAACTCTATCCTGCCAGACAACATCTGTGATTGAGTCATTTCATCAAAGAACTTTAACATATTGGATCATTCAAATGGAAACTGGTTGCCATTACCTCAGGCTCACATCCAAATGCAGATGGAGACCTAAAGAAGTAGAAATGTTTCCGACCTGGGCTGGTTCACTCCTTCTCAGGCAAACTGGTGGTCCCACTCCAGGACTCAAGCAATATCTGACCTCAGTCTTCCAAGAACTGGGTGTTTAAAGAAGGTAAAATGATATAAATGATATTCCTTCATTAACAATATTGCAAACCACAGCATCAAAAAGGAAAAAAAGGAAGAGAGAGAAAGAAAGAGAGATATGAAAAACTGGGGAGAGAGCAGGAGGGAAATTGGGGATATTGGTGGCAGGAAATGTGCACTGGTGAATGTTGTATGTTGTATGGCTGAAACTCTACCATGAACAATTTTGCAACTGTGTATCCTCACAGAGAGTTAATTAAATAATTCAAGTAAGAAAATAATAATAAAAAAGGGAGTAGAAATGTGAATGAACACTACATGTCTTCTTGCAGCTCCTTCCATGGAGACAAGGAATTCAATGGGCATGTGCCCCTGTGACTTCTCAATTCAGGGGGGAATCTGAATCCACAAGGGGAAGAGTTCTGAAACCCATTTGTTTGTACAGAATTAGCTCTTGAGTATATGTGCTGCTGAAGCGAGCACAGAATTAGCTCTTGAGAAGGGCCCATGATTTTCTTGCCTCTGTGCCTTCTTCTGATGTTGGAAAGAAAACCAGGTCAACCGTACAAGGCAACAAACTTTAGCCCTCACTGCATCCTCCAGTGCATGCTATAAATATGCACTTAATAAACGTGACTGGACACTCTGAGCATGGTGGTACCTCAATTGAAATCAACTCAACCTGATGCAGAGCCACTGTGTATAGATGTCTTCCTTGGGGCTTGAAAGACAGTCAACATGGTTGAGGACATGCTTCAGCTGTGGATGTCATTCCCAGATCCACATGGTCCTGCTGAGCACTGCCTGAAGTGCTTCCTCAGCAATGAGTCAGAAGTAGTCCTAAGTGTGTCCCCCCAAACAAAAACAAAACAACTTTTTTTCCTTTTTCTTTTTTGGGGGGGTTTTGGCCACACCCTGCAGCACTCCGAAGTTACACCTGGCTCTGTGCTCAGAAATTGCTTCTGGCAGGCTCCTGGCAGGGGACCATATGACATGCCCGGAATTGAACCTGGGTCTGTCCTGGGTCAGCCTTGAGCAAACACCCTACCGCTGTGCTGTCTCTCTGGCCCCACATTCTTCCTTATTTCTAAGCCCCTTAATATACTATGACAAATCTAATCAAGGAACAGAATGATCTAGAAAGCCTTCATCTGTATTTACCCATTTGAAACGAATAGCAGGCTTTATTTGCACTTTGCTTTTTATTCCTTATGAATGTAGAAAAATTCCTCAACACATAGATGATACCAGAAATAGCTATTTTTAAGAATCCAGGCATTGTGGCTTAAAATACTAGAAGTGACAGCTAGGTTAGAATGGGGTGAGAGCTGACCCATGTGCTGAGTAACCCTCCCCAAGTATTCATTTTACTTCTCCAGCCATCCGGGCCCAGGTAAGGATTTTTCTTAATAATGCATGGGTCACTGTGTCAGACAGACAGCCATGACTGGTGTCTGACATTCTTTCTGGGACAGAGCAAATATAAACAAACCAAGCAATAAAAACTGTCACCAAGGAGACTCCTTTAAACTAGGATTTCAGGTGGAAAATTCCTGCATACCAGTTTAAGCAACTATTTTTATGTGTGTCCCTGTTGCATAAAGGCCACTTTTGTGTTTCTCTGCATCCCCATTGCTGGGGCCTCTGACAAGAGAGATATTTCTATCTTTCCACATAACATCCAGATGAAATATAAATATCTGAATTGTGGGGACCTATCCTGTTTTCATTTGATTTACCCCCCCCTTTAAAAAAAAAACCCTTTAAAGATAATAGCATCACAGTATGAGAGAACAAGTTCTCCGGGAGATTCAAGCCAGATAAACAGCATATAAATGCAAACTCTGAAAGCCCACTGCACAGAGATACAAACAACCAGGTTTTATTCAGCTTGATAAGCAAAGAATAGGACTGCAAACTACATTAGTTTCTTGTAGTCTTTGCTTTTCTTTCTTTCTTTCTTTCTTTCTTTCTTTCTTTCTTTCTTTCTTTCTTTCTTTCTTTCTTTCTTTCTTTCTTTCTTTCTTTCTTTCTTTCTTTCTTTCTTTCTTTCTTTCTTTCTTTCTTTCTTTCTTTCTTTCTTTCTCTCTTTCTTTCTTTCTCTCTTTCTTTCTTTCTCTCTTTCTTTTCTCTCTTTCTCTCTCTTTTTCTTTCCTTCTTTCTTTCTTTCTTTCTTTCTTTCTTTCTTTCTTTCTTTCTTTCTTTCTTTCTTTCTTTCTTTCTCTTTCTCCTCTTTTTCTTTCTTTTTCTTTCCTTCTTTCTCTTTTTCTTTTTTTCTTTCTTCTTTCTTTCTTTCTTCTTTCTTTCTTTTCTTCTTCTTTCTTTCTTTCTTTCTTTCTTTCTTTCTTTCTTTCTCTCTCTTCTCTCTTCTCTTTCTTCTTCTTCTTCCTTCTTCCTCCTTCTTCCTTTTCCTTCCTTCCTTCCTTCTTTCTTTCTTTCTTTCTTTCTTTCTTTCTTTCTTTCTTTCTTTCTCTTTCTTTCTTTCTTTCTTTCTTTCTTTCTTTCTTTCTTCCTTCCTTCCTTCCTTTCTTCCTTCCTTCCTTTCTTCTTTCCTTTCTTTCTTTCTATTTCTTTTCTTTCTTTCTTTTCTTCTTCTTCTTTCCTTTCTTCTCTTTCTTTCTTCTTTCTTTCTTTCTTCACTTTCTTTCTTTCTTTCTTTCTTCTTTCTTTCTTTCTTTCTTATCTTTCTTCCCTTTCTTTCTTTCTTCCTTTCTTCCTTTCTTCCTTTCTTCCTTTCTTCCTTTCTTCCTTCCTTCCTTCCTTCCTTCCTTCCTTCCTTCCTTCCTCCATCCTTCCTTCCTTCCTTCCTTCCTTCCTTCCTTCCTTCCTTCCTTCCGTCCTTCCTTCCTTCCTTCCTTCCTTCCTTCCTTCCTTCCTTCCTTCCTTCCTTCCTTCTTTCTTTTCTTTTCTTTTCTTTTCTTTTCTTTTCTTTTCTTTTCTTTTCTTTTCTTTTCTTTTCTTCATTTTTGGGTCACACCCGGCCGTGCTCAGGAGTTCTCCTGGCTCTATGCTTAGAAGTCGCTCCTGGCAGGCTCAGGGGACCATATGGGATGCTGGGATTCGAACCACCGATCTTCTGCATGCAAGGCAAATGCTTTACCTCCATGCTATCTCTCTGGCTCCTAATCTTTTCTTTTTGGGGTTGTTTAGGTTTAATGCACACACCTGTTGGTGCTCAGGGCTTAGTACTGGATCTTAATGAGTAACCCCTCTCAGTGCTTGAGATGGGGGAGCATATGTGATGCCAAGAAAACATGTTAACCCCTGTAATCTCTCTCTCTCTCTCTCTCTCTCTCTCTCTCTCTCTCTCTCTCTCTCGTTTTTGGGCCACACTTGGCAATACTCAGGGGTTACTCCTGGCTCTGTGCTCACGAATTACTCCTGGGAGGTTCTGGGAACCATATGGCAAGTCAGGAATTGAACCCAAGTCAGCTACGCAACAAGGCAAACACCCTACCCACTGTGCTATCACTCTGCCCCCACCCCTGTTCTATTTCTTTAGCCTGATTCTTGTCAACTTAGAGCTGCTCAGCATGTGAAAAAAATGGGCAGGTTTTAAAAGTAGCTAGAAGCTCCCTCCCTTCCTGCAGATTTAAACGCTGTAAACAGGTGTTGCTCTCTGCTAGAATCTCATGAAATCATTGCAAATCAAAGTGACATGAATGGTTCAGAGAGATATATAAAATGAAGGGGTTCACGTACAAGAAAATAATGCTCTCTCTCTCTCTCTATATATATATATATATATATTGAATCTAGCATCAATATACTTTAAAACCTATAGTTTGTGCTGTTTTTATTTCAAAGGAAAGCTCTTCGAGGTCCACCTTCCCAGGCTGTTCAGACGTGGTGTGTCTGAAATAGAGACTTACATGTCCTGAAACATGAGCGTAATATTTTCTTTGTGTTGAAGGAAGCCTCTGCGGCATGTTAATTTCTTTCCATAACTGATATTTGCTTAGAGCAGAGGCTTGGGGAAAACACAGTGATAATAATTCAGATGACAATACAAGCATGAGAAGGAAAAATAGAGCAATGCAGCAGTTGCTCAGGTTACGCTGAGGCCAGGTGTTTATAAATGGAATTCAGGGAGGAAATGATTTTGAACCAGCTGGTAGAAACTTCAAACTGGAAACCAATTGCTTTCTTTGACTTAAATGGAATCCCACGAGTAGGACAAACAACATGAGACTCAATTTCCACTTACCCTTTTGATGCACGGACTGAGCTATATGGAATACATGACCACTGGTGACATCTTTACCGCCTATGTGATGGGAAAGGCACTTGAGTCAGTCTAACCCGTTGCAATGGATAATTATATAATGCAATAACACTGCTACTGAGTTCCTTTGTTGCCAAGAGAAGAGGTAATTGAATAGGGAAGTGTAAGTTAGGGAATTACCCTGGTTTCACAATCACAGAAGAATCTTAGTTTTTCTCTGAATCTACTTTTGTTTGTAACTTCTGAAATTTCATAATCTCAAGACAGTTAAATCATAGAATCATAGTAATTGTAGTGAAGTAGGAGAAAGGTAATGATCCCCTTTTAGTGAGAAGTGAAAACAATCCCTTGTCCCCAAGTGGCCTGAGAGTATCAAAAACAGAGGGGGAGCTGGGCCCAGAATTGGCCTTAATTCACATAGTGGGTTAGGAAGCAGCAACAGTATTGGGTGGGAAAAGGAAGATGTTGAGGATAAAGTTGTGTGTGTATGTGTGTGTTTTATATGGAACACTTCATGAATTTGCGTGTTATCCTTGCACAGGGACCATGCTAATCTTCTCTGTATCGTTCCAATTTTAGTATATGTGCTGTCGAAACGAGCACAAACATTTTGTGTGTGTGTGTGGGGGGCAGCGCTCAGGGGTTACTCCTGGCTCTATGCTCAGAAATTGATCCTGGAAGACCCAGGTGATCATATGGATGCCGGGATTCGAACCACTGTCCTTCTGCATGTAACACAAATACCTTACCTCCATGCCATCTCTCCTTCTAGAAATTGCTGGTCAATCTTTTGCGAGTTATGATTTAGGGAATAAAACATACAAAGTCAACACAGTCACATTATAACACATAATAACATTGACTGCGTACAAGATATTTCTTCCAAATGAATCCAGACAATCTTCCCAAACATTAGCATCATTTTTACTGTTCAGAAGAGGACGACTTCACTGATGCTGAGAACCGCCAGAGGCCATTTTGTGGAAGACCTTCCTCTGAATCCTTGGAGTCCTCTTCGCCTGCCTATCATGAATTCTTTCCAGTTTGATTCTTACAGGTGGAAGCTTCCTCCTCACATCATTCCAGCTAGAATTTCAAAATGTGACCACAGGAAATGTTGGCTTTAATAATTTCTCAGTGGAACATAGTGCCTTGGCTCAGGCACATCAGAGAAATCTGGGCTTGTGTCTTTCCTACTTCTACTTTCACCCCTGAGTCATCCACTCTTGGGGATACTACAAAGAAGTAGGCATGGGTCCTGAGGTTCAATGTTAGAGTCTATCAATTGCTAACCTGCTCATTTTATCTTTCTTAAAAGGATCATAAGTTGACTAAAGAGAGTTAACTAACAAAAGGCAAATGGAGCCTGTTGTTCTAGCCTTCATAGAGTTCTACTTGGAAAGAATAGAGGGAACTCATTGGCTAAAAGGAATAGAATGTCTCTTTTTACTTTTCTTCTCTCTGTCTCTATGTACATATACATATAGGAATACACTTGTGTGCAAAAGATATACACAAATATGTAAAATATATACATATATACAGAGACACACTATGTGTAGTGTCTACATATATTGGATAGTCAATTGACAATTTTTATTGGTCGGATTGCCTATATTGAATATACTCATGTATATTTTGATATTTTAAGTGTCTTTTGTGGTCACAGAGGACAAAGAACCAAGTAATCTATATTGACTGGATAAATTGGAGAAACAGGAATGCTAATAGTGTAAACTAGTTTTGAATCATAATATCTGAGAACTAAGGGTACCAGGATCCAAGGGTATGAGAATACGAAACTCTAAATGAGATTAAATCTCTGCTTGAAAGCAGAGAGAAAAAATTGTTCCTTCATCTGTTCAGGCCTTCACTGGATTGGAAGACACCAATCTCATTATAGACAGCCAACTTCTTTACTCATTCTACCGATTCAGTTGGTACTCTTTAGCAAATATAATCCTGGAGATACCCAGAAACAGTATTTTAACAACTGTTGGGACATCACCAAAGTCCAATCAAACTGGCATACCATATTAACCATAGCATATAATACTATACCTTTGGTTATAGTACATGATATAAGATTCCATTTCCCAGTTTGGCTTAATCTAGTATCAGTCTGAAGTCTTTTCTTTCTTCTTCTTTCCCTCTTCTCTATCTCCTTCATTACTGAAGAGACAAGTTCCCAGGAATTCTTAGAGTTGCAATGAAATCCATTTGACTAACAACCTGAAAGAACATGGAGACAGGATGTGATTGGTTCTAATCACCAGATGATGAGAGTGGAAAATGGCCAACACATTGATCTTAGTCTCAGAAAAGCCAACAATTCTTGAAATTATGTAAACTCCTAAAGTTGTGGTTATGAGTTATATAGTAAATAAATAAAATGAATGTTTTTACAAAATATTTTTGTCTAAGTATCCTTAGTTTTAAATGTATTTCTTATAGACTGTGCATGTATGAATATAAAATTATATTGAAAGTACATGCCTATACATTATGTATAAACCTATAGATATGTTTAAGAATATTTAAATGTTAATATATTCAATAGTTATATTTACATCTTTGACTTTACTCTTTCAGTCTCTCTCCCCTTTCAACACTTTTTTCTTCCTTCCACTTATTCTCTAATTTCTACCTTTTTTGTTTTGTTTTTGTGCCACATTCAGAGGCACTCAGGTGTTACTCCTGGCTCTGCGCTCAGGAATGACTCCTAGCAGGCTTGGGGGACCATATGGGATGCCAGGGATTGAACCCGGGTTTGTCCAGGGTCATCAGCATGCAAGGCAAACTACTTGCTGTGCTGTCGTTCCAGCCCCTGCAATTTCTACTTTAAATAGAATCACAGTATAAACCATTTAGTTGTTTTCCTATTAATAACTTTGATATGTAAATTAGTTGAACCTTATAGTTGGTGTCTGTCTGCTTTTAACTTATCTAACTAGTGATTGATTTACTATAGAAAAAAATGTTCTCATTCTGTTCTAAGCAAACTTTAGCACTAAACAATGCTGCTGCCTGACCGTGGAATGCTGGGTAGCAACTTTTGCAGCCCAGCCAACCTGGCAGGGAGAACATTCAAGTTGGCTCTTTGTGAGGGAGCAAAGCAGCAGGATAGAACTAAGGGCAAAGGATGCCAGGCAAAAGCTTGCTGGCATCAGTTGGATTGATTCCTACTGGTTTAATATAGCTCAAGTTAATAGAGTACTTATTGTTGCGAAGTCAAGCACCACTAGAACTGACTATTAAGACAGGCAACAGGGAACTCAAGGCAAAGTGCTGGAACAAATGTATGATTTTTCTTTAAGATAGGTTTAGAGAACATGTATCATCAATAAATAATAGTTCTGATAGGTACCTATGACTATGTGAAAGCAACCAAGTCTTCTGGGAATTTTATCAGTAACCCAATGAATCATTGGGTTTTTATCCTGACTGTGTGCCTTCTACTGGAAATACCCTTGGCAAAGTCATGGGGGAAGATTCAGATGTTCTCTTAGTCTGGAAAGAGGGATATAATGAAACCGACAAACATCTAGCCCTTCACTACTGGTTCCAGACTCCACTGGATCTAGAGTTCTAGTTGTGTCTGGAGTAACAAAGGACATTTTACCGACAAAGACTATTTTGTTTTATGTTTCTAATGACCATAGTCTAGGAATAATTGCAGTATAGGCAGAGGGTGAATACTAGGGATTGTTCTATAATTCAACTCAGTTCTGCCACATTACATGGCAAGAGTATCAGATTCCACAGAAATTAATGGCTCCGTCACATAAGATGCCCCCACCACCTTCATATACTCAGCATAAACTCTTGGTTATCACCTGGTTTTCTAACTAAGTCTACTGTAGATTGAATTTTGTGATGCTTTTTTGCTTCTGGTTCCTTGACTGGAGAGAAATGTTCTTCATGTTAGATATTGGATTCTTGCAAATGGTTAAAACTTTGGAACCTCCAAATGCAAGAGATGCATAGGGTAAAATATAAGAAACAATTTAGCACTTCATGTCCCCTCAAAGCCACCATTTTTCATCTACTGGCCATTGCAATTACTAATTAATTAATTAAACCCTTAGACCCTCTTTCTTGGAAGACTGGGATTGGGACTGAAATTCCTAAAGCTCCAATCACTTGGTTAAGCCCTTTCCATTGGGTATATTCCATAATACAACTCATGAACACAATAAGAAAACTTTAGGACACTTGTCATTTGGAGGATTCCAATAGTTTTCTAGATTTGTGCTGGAAATGGAATAAAGACCAAACACCTATTTCTTACTGTACATCAAAAGACCATGTTAATTTAGAGTAGAATTTTGACTCAAAAGTTTAAAAATCACAGCATACATTAACAATCGATGACTGTCAAAAGAATATGATAATATATCAACCTATTATTATATTTATGATAGTTATGATAATTATAGCTCGTGGTAGCCTTTGATGATCACAATCACGTCAATATGTCTATCGTTTCCACAAGATAAAATGGAACTGGCATAAAAGGAGTTAAGAGGTGGACTCCTTGGCACATAGGCTATTAGCATAGGCCACCTGGCATCAGCAAACAGACATTGTGTGCAAGCAGGTGTGGCTGGTTGACCTACCTGTTTCTTGAAGGCCAGACTGGAATCCAGTCTCTAGAATGGATATGAAAGTTGGGTCTGACCATCATATTAAGAATGCTCCTGATTTACATAGGGTTTCCATTAATTCTGGTCTGTGTTTCATGCACAAGAAAAGGAACTGGAAAAACTGGAAAATGTCCCAAACAACTCCTTCTTGGGCTAGATCCTCTGCCCAATGAATCAGGGAATTATCTCTCCCAGCACATCAGACTATCTCTTTCATTTCAAATCCCTGCACCAACCCTGGCCAGCAGGAAGTAGCCAGACTAATCTCAACGGCCCAGTTGCTGTAGAAATGGAGGCAAGTATTGACAGTGGAGAGCTGAATTGAGTAAGAATGTGAGACTCCTTGATCTGTATAAACATACTTCTAGACCTTGCACTTCCCGTTGGCCTTTGCCCCAATACTACGAGATGTTTTCATGCATTGTGTGTTATGCTAAACTGGATCCAGTCACAGAAGGCTAGGAAAGAACAAACACCAGACCTTGGAGAGATCCCTGACTGCTGTCACGTAGACCCCTGGAGGCAGATGTTGTTTGATGATGTTATCTCAAAATTTTACAAGGAACAGACCACCATTCTTCAGAGTTTCATTAATCCATTGACAGAAATTGGCCAGCCACAAGACTGGACCCCTTTTCCTCACTGACCCACTACCCTTTTCTATTTTAACTTACTTTTGTAACCAGCACTATATCCCATAACTTCAGTCTGAGAGCAAGATAGCTTTGTTTTTTTGTTTGTTTGTTTGTTTGGTTTTGAGTGGGGGCGAAGTGTAGGCAACAAGTACCCCTTCTTCACAAATTTCTGACACTTGTTTTCTTCTTTTTTTGGTGCACAACTTATCTCTTGAGTCTTAGCTTTTGCTAATAGTTTTATTTTTTTTTTAGCTATTTTCAATTCACCTGAACCCTGAATTTAGTGACAAATATATTCAGATTCTTAGAAAATTTCAGCTAAAAAATCTTGTCACTGGGAGGAGGACAAATCATTTGAATTTTTATATTTAAATTATAGTCATTTTTTGGTCTGCTCATTAGGTAGAGCAATATGTTTAGCACCAGTAATCATCTCAAATTCTAAAATTTCAACACCACTTCCTCTTCCTGGTTGAATGTGTTCCTCTAGCATTGGTGTTTCCCAATCATAATAACTTTGTAATTTTACAGTGACTACAGAAAAAAATTACATTTAAAAAATTATAATTTAAGATCATTCTTTTGACATAAAATAACATTTTTAAGAATGCATATTTGCAGTCATAGGTGGGCTTGGAGAAGCATATTAACTAAGGGTGAACCCAGAAGCAGGCACCTCACCCCATTAGAGACTATATTTGGGATGGCACCTTTGCATTAACCACAAAGCCCATTGTTCTGTGCTTATGATCCCCAAAGGCTTTCCAGTCTAAACTCTAGTCTAGACTCTTGAGCAATGTACCTCAGAGGGGAGGATATTTCTGGAGAAAGACCTTAACAAAAGAAATAGTACTAAGTCAATTTCTGCCAAGTTACACCCCAATGCTGACCCTTCACTGACTTTCTTCCTCATTTTAGTACTGAAATTCATACACAGGAGTGGAGAAAAAACATATCAATAACACATATGGCCCATTATAGATTCAGTATAATTCAAATAAAAATTCTAAATCACAGCACAAGTTTTTGTATAATTCTCATTGGGTATGTACCCCCCCCCCAGTACATGTCATCACCCTCCTCTACATGTTCTACATGATGAGGAACCAGGGAGAGATCTTGCTGTTTGCTGGGCTTAAAAGTGAGACCTCTGAATAATAAGATGGAGCAACCTTTTGAGACTGAGTCCCATGAAACTCTCCCTTTTAGCTAGAGCAAGAGAATAAATCTTATTTGAGAAGTATTTGCCTGTGTCCATATCCTTCCCAATTTTCACTTCAGAGGGTTAACAGCTAGACTTACCTTTCAATAATATCAAAAGGTCATTTGAGATGATCAACTTAGAATGACCAATATTAGTACTTAATTAAAAGATGACTGGATCTTAATGAAAAACATTAAGCATAGAACTAAAAGGACATGTAATTCATAGCTGAAAATATATTATCATCAATCTATCAACAGAAGGACAAAAAAACCAAATATATTTAAAAAAGCCAGATATAGGTAGAGTTATGTCTGGTTTACTCTATATTTTTAAAATCTCATTTATTTTTCTCCTACAAGATAAGCCACTGGCAAATTCCATTCATATCAAAGATATGAAATGTCAATAGTACTCAGAAATAAATAAAATCATGAATTATAAAACCAACCGAGAAGTGGATAGCCACTTCTCTAAGATAGAGGAAAGTAAAATAAGTACAGAAAAATGTTCACTTCTTGCACTGACCAAGGATGTGCCAACTTAAACAATATAATAGCATTGCACTTCAATTGACATGGCTAAAATAAAATAAAACTGCAGAGCTTTTCATTATACATGATGGCAAGGAAACAAAGCAACTAGAAAGTTCATGCAATTCTGGTGGGAATACAAAGTGGTCCAGTCATGTTGACAGCTTCTCATAAAACACAACAGATCCTGCAATATGATTTGGCAACCCTACTTCTAAGTATTTAACCTATATCAGTAAAAATTTAAGCTCATGCAAAATTCTTTACATGAATGTTTATGGAAGCATTTTTGTAATCACTCCTGCTAGGACACAACCCAATTTTTCTTCCAGAGGTGAATGGGTGAACAAGACTGATGATATGTTCAGCGGAATACTTGTCAGCAAATAAACGATTTCAATTACCTGGCTAAAACTCAGATGCATTGTGTGGCGTCAAAGGAATGTCAGGGAGACCTGCTAAATTGTTCCATTTATATTACATAGTGAAACTTTGGGGATCAAGAGAGATCAAGGCTTACCTATTAACACGTGGAGGAATTTTGATCACTGAAAGGAAGAAGGAAATTGGGGACTAACAGAAGTGTTCTGTATCTTGACTGTGCTGGTTGAGGGCTGCATGAACGTAAGCATATGTTAACACTCAGTAAACTAGACATCCAAAAAGTTCATTTTACATTTAAAATACAGACAAGACTACACTTGGATTATTAAGCACCTCAAAAATGTAACAGACTGTGGTTTTTGGCATGAGAAAGAATTTAGGGGGCCTGTAAAAGTTCTGTTTCTTGACTTTATTCACTGTTATATACTTGTATGTTTTTCAATAACTATATATTACTTAACACTATAAAGTATGTAGATATGTAAAATTTCAACAGAAAATCCAGTATGAGATCTGGAAAGATAGTATAGAGATGAAGGCTCTTTCTTGCATGCAAACTACTGATGTACCCCCCCCCCCAAATTCCAAGTGATTTTACATAGAACTTACCAAGAAGAGAAGTTGCACAGTAGTGATATTGTGATAGTTTGGCTAAGCAGGATAAATATTTGAGCGATCATAGAGTTTAGTTGAATTTCTACATACATTATTTGTATATATCACATTTCACATGTTTTCTGTTACCTTTTATATGTGTGATAAAACGTAGCATATAAAATATATTTGATTTATGGTGAAAAATGTCTTCACAATTGAATGTGATCTGGAGTGATTTTGATATTTAACAGTGACCATTCTATTATTTATTATAATATAATATATTTATTATAATTATAAGTATATTATTTATTATACTTATATGTTTCTAAGTGCCTGGTGTATGCCCAATATATACAAGATATTTTGAGATATATATGAAAAGTAAAAGGTAGTATTTCATGATTGTACATTGAGGAAATGTACAGGTATCATTAAATGGAAAAGATCAGTTGAAACAATAAGAAAACAACATTAGAGTGTGGGGTTTTATTACCATATTTCATTTGGGTTCTTTTGAAAGTGGAGCAATAAGAAAATTAATATAGTTAAAGAATAAGTCAAAATTGAATAACACCTGTCTGGAAAATCACATGGCTGCAAATATTAAAGTAAAATAGGACAAACTAGGAGGATACTGTACTGAGAGATCTGGGGTATCTAGGAGAGACAAGGGGCTGACACATGATAAGGAAATAAATGGATTTATGAATTTTATCTCTAGACAGAGTAAAAACTGTGTTTCATAGACAGAGAGTACAAGTTCACCAATAATACAATTCTTGCATTATACTCCTCAACTGCATTCCTCTAGGTCACTAAACGAAGCAGTGGTACCTGTTTGCTTAGGGATGGGGTAAGAATTACTTCTTCAATGGAAAAGAGACCAAAACTGCTTTTTGGGGCTCCAAAAGCAATTGGCTTTTGTTATTCATACCAAGGTGACACAGAATGAAACAATCAACTCTTCTCAGCAGGAAAAGCCTATCTGACCCACTGAAGAAATCGATCTCACACTACAAAGCTTATTTCTTGTTTCTGAATAAGGCATTTTATTCTGGAGATAAAAACAGAAATTAAAGGGAATAAAGAATATTAGGTTAATCTATCTGAATTTCTAACTTCATAAATAATCATGCAGTGAGTCAGGAGTGTGCACTTTGGGGAAGAATCGAGGTCAATTAGTTGCATCCCAAACTGCATTGGTTGACTTGCTGAACTGCAGTCATATTTGTGGAATTGATTAGATTTTCAGTTTTACTTACTCAAACACTGAACAACATATTTTGAATTTAAATCCTGCATAGCATAGCTATTATGAACAGAAATTTATTTTACCGGAAGCTTTCAGGTGATACCTATTCTATTTTTTCTAGTTTGAATCTTTTTATTGTTTTTATATAAACACCTTGGTTACAAACATGATTGTGGTTGGGTTTCAGTCATATAAGAGGACACCCCCCATCACCAGTGCAACATTCCCACCACCAATGTCCCGAATATCTCTTCTCTCTTCCCCGGCCCCGCCTGTACTCTAGACAGGCTTTCTATTTCCCTCATACATTCTCATTGTTAGGATAGTTCACAATGTAGTTATTTCTCTAACTAAACTCATCACTCTTTGTGGTGAGTTTCATGAAGTGGGCTGTAACTTCCAGCCCTCCTCTCTTTTGTCTCTGAAAATTATTGCAAGAATGTCTTTCATTTTCCTTAAAACCCATATATGAGTGAGACTATTCTGCATCTTTCTCTCTCTCTGACTTATTTCAATCAGCATAATAGACTCCATGTACATCCATGTATAAAAAAATTTCATGACTTCATCTCTCCTGACGGCTGCATAATATTCTGTTGTGTATATGTACCACAGTTTCTTTAGCCATTCATCTGTTGAAGGGCATCTTGGTTGTTTCCAGAGTCTTGCTATGGTAAATGCTGCAATGAATATAGGTGTAAGGAAGGGATTTTTGTATTGTATTATTGTGTTCCGAGGATATATTCCTAGGAGTGGTATAGCTGGATCGTATGGGAGATCAATTTGATACCTATTCTAAATGGTAAATAGTAGCTACCTGAGTATGGAGTATAAGAAGCTAAAAGAAAGATGCTTCTACTTTTTTCATTTTGTTTAATTTTACTATTCTCTTGTTACCTTAACATTATTCTGTCTCATAGTCTTCCTTTTGTATTTGGAACAACCAAAAATGATTAACTTACTTCTGGTTGGAAAGTTCAGTGGATCTCTCCCAGGGACTTTTTGAAGACACTGGAAATGACTCCCACCAAACTTTCTGCATTACCTGCTAAAAATCACATTTTAACTTAATTATAACTAGGCAACCACACAACTTAATGTCTAAACTGGCACTTCTTATAGGGGATGTCTCCCCAATGGAGCTTAGGAGACTCAAAAGTTCTCCATGGCGATTCTTGGCCAACAAGCCAGTATATCAAGGAGAACCTAAGGATGAGGTGGCTCAGAAAATGCTTGAGGGGGTTCATGTGGATTAAATCAGAACTGGCTGCATGCAAGACACTGTACTTTCCAGCTCCCTGACACAGTTTTAAAAAAGAAACACCAAAACATCAAAAATAAAAACACATCAAAAAGAACAAAAAACATGGGGCTGGAGTGATAGCACAGTGGAAGGGTGTTTGCCTTACACATGACAGACCCTGAACAGAGCTGGGTTCAATCCCCAGCATTCCATAGAGTCCCCTGAGCCTGCCAGGAATGATTTCTGAGCACAGAGCTAGGAGTAACCCTAGAATGCTGCTGGGTGTGGCCCCCCCAAAAGAACAAAAAAATGGGGACCATGTGACTAGGGAAAGCCATGTTCACCAAGGAGGGATAAGTAGGTGAATCAATAAAGTGGATGATCACTTGGAGCTTGTGCCTTATGGCTCTTCGATGCCCATGTTCCTTGCACTAAGGGAAAAAGCCATTTCCTCACTCTCACTCAAGTTTGGGAATATGGCTTGCACTTGAACAACCCATCTTCGGTGATGTATGTCCTCCTGTGGGACGGTATGTGCAGAAATGGTAGTGCCAAGGTCCCCCTTCTTTGGCTGAACATGTCTCTTTGGCATCAAGCTGATGTCTGGGTGCACTACAATACTCACTTTTTTTTTTTTTTTAATACTCACTTTTCTTAAATAGGCTCATGATCTACTTGGATTTCCAGAGGGTTCAATAGGACTTTTTATTCCTGAGGTGAAACTGTTTATGAGATAATAGCAGAAAGTCATAAGTGCATCCATATGGAGGTGCTGGTTAGACAAGCTCTTTGCTTGAGTGCAGATGGCTTGGGAAGGCATTAGAGAAAACTGGTGTTTAATACACAGTGAAACACAAGCTGGAACTCACCGGAAATGAACTTAACCTAAGTAAACAGCCACTTTGTTCTCTCCTCTTTATCATCACTTCTTCCTTCATTGGTATCTAACACCCAATTCCCTCTTCAAAATTTTTTCCATTTCTAACAACACATGAATAGGGCCCTTGTTGTGCACTCTTTGGGCTGCCAAGGACAGGGTTAGGAAGAAGACAGAAAGACCCTTGCTTTCACCATACCATGACGATGATGAGCAAGCATTTGTGAGAATGACAGAGAGAGAATGAGAGAGAGAGAGAGAGAGACAGAGAGACAGAGAGACAGAGAGACAGAGACAGAGACAGAGACAGAGAGACAGACAGAGTGAGACAGAGACAGAGAGAGAGAGAGAGAGAGAGAGAGAGAGAGAGAGAGAGAGAGAGAGAGAGAGAGAGAGAGCTGTGCCTTGGAACTGTAAAATTATGTTTATGGGACCAGAGCAGTGGTGCAAGCCGTAAGGTGTCTGCCTTGTGCACACTAGCCTAGGACGAGACGAACTGGGGTTTGATTCCCAGGTGATCCATATAGTCCCCCAAGCCAGGAGTGATTTCTGAGCACACAGCCAGGAGTCTGACTGGGTGTGGCTGAAAAACCAAAAAAAAAAAAATTGACATTTATTGGGGAAAAAAACCCCTCAGTGTATACTCTACATCAGGCATTGACTTACATGATGTACACCTGTTGCTTCATTTAATCCAAGCCCCCCAAACTTTTATGCAATCAGTGCCATATTCATCACCCCAATTTATCCATTTTTATAGACAAGGAAACTGAAACATATAAAAGAGGAACAAAATAACTTTGTAAGATCAACCTCCTAGTAAGTAATTCAAACAGAAATTTGAATATAGCCAAGGCTAGGATGAGAAGCCCAAATAATGAGAAGTAACCAGACATATAAAATTTGGGAATATTTAGAATTTTCCTAGCCATGAAATCAGCAAGTACAGGATCCTAAGGCATGAAAGAATTAGAATTATTTTTGAAGAACTGAAAGATAGCAATAGAGTGGTCATGCAATTCTTTAAAAAAAAATCCAAATTTAAAGCAAAAATAAAAAATGAAAAAAATAGCTGGCTTGCTATTTGTGTATCACTTTCATCTACTATAAAAAGGATGCACACGACAAAGCCAACCATACCCACTTGTTTTAGAATTAAAGGAGACCAGAGCAGTCATGATTTTAATCACTGTTATTAATAACATGTCTCCAGTAAATATAGCCTGGATACCTTGCCTTTCCCCAGAAAAACACAACTCTGTTTCTAGTTAACTCTTAAGTGGGCAGGGACTGTGTTTCTAGCATAACACATATGTGGCTTCAAGTCATTCCATCTCTCTTGCCAGGTGACTATTACCCTCATATTACAGGTGAGAAAACTGTAGCTCTCCAAAGTAAGCTATATGACTTATAGAAAGATATTTAACATATGTGTTAAGACTGCGATTCCCGGCTTGTTTGGTCTGGCTTCTCAGCACAGAGTGCTCCTTCAAGACTCGTTTGTAAATCACAAACTTGAGCCAAGACAAACAAGGAACAATGTCTTCTCTGTGTTCCTAGGAACAGTTCCAGATGCAGGTAACATGTGTAAAAAAATTCAGAGGGAGAGCATGATGGAGACACTCTCACTGACATGGTGACACACAGAGAGAATAAAGGGAAGGAGAGTTTTGCATGACTTCAGCTGTGTTCCTGTCCTCACTCAGACATCCAACCCGTGACAAAAACATGAAGACCCTATTCTTACTCTGGGAGGGCTTGGCCTGAGGGAATGAAGAATAAGGCTGATGGCAAACTCCGGTGCCTCGCAGAGAAAAATAAAGACATCACTTCCTGGCGGATTTGGACTCAGAAAAGATGTGTTTACTTGCAGTTTATTATGTTGAATGTGACAGGCATATATTTGTGCTTTTTTTTTATTGAACGATGACTTGCTCTGTACAGGAATGGGTGCAATCTGCATAATGCAGATTATGTTTTTAAAACAAAAAAGAAAAAAAGAACAAAAAAGGGGGAGGTGCAAAAACACTGATGGCTGTCCCATGACTCGCTCTGCACTTCTTTGCAAAGTGGCTGGAGCGTGGGCGGAACGACAGATAGTGAGACCCTGGGTACACAAATGTAATTTCCAAAGACGGTGATTCTGGGCAGCTTCCAATTCCGTCGGGCAGATTTAGACAGAAGAAATCCATGGCTAAGAAAAGCCAAGTGTCTTAAAATAGCAGGAATTGGAGTAAGATCACTTAAATTACCCCCATTAACTGCAGAGAGGCCTGGAGACAGAGCCAGAAGAGTCACACCCAGAGTTGGAAGGTAGGATGAAAGCTAGGGTCGCAGGGGAACTCCCAAGGGAAACACCTGGAGTTGCATTTGACTTCTCACGATGGGTGGGAGCTGGGAGGTGGAAGGAGACAAGGCCAACCCCCCTGGTAACCCCTTTCCCATCGAGAAGCATGAAACAAGAAGACAGGCTTGGTTGTCTGCTGAAGGAAGTGTGTGACCTCAGCAGGTTCCAGGCAGTGGGCCAAGTGGTGTCTTGTGATTACATTTTGCAATTCCTCGAGGTTGCAGGCTAGAAGCATGTTTTCAAGTTGATCCCTTGGGCAGGATTCTGTCTTTCTTCTGCTAAGCAACTCCCATGTGCATTTCCCGCCACAAGGTACCGCAATCAACCCAGCATCTTCCCATGAAGCACAATCTATGAATTGCCTTGCTTCATCTTTTTTTGGGCTGTAGGACTGACTGACTTTACCCCCAATGCAGCCATTAAGAAAGTGTTCATTCATACTAATAGCTTCCATTTCAGCTGCTTGTGAGTAATAGGAGAGAGAATGTCTGACTCAAGGAGTAACTCACGCAGATTTGAAAATAAGTGGAAACATTTTTTTTTTAAAAATGTGGCCGCGGGGGAAGGCAAAGCGGGGCATGACATAATTTTCAAATCGCATTTCACGGTTTTCTCATCATTTAAAATGGGAGCTTTTCTCATTTAACAGAGATGTTGGAGCGTACACCACATGAGTCTTCAAAGTGCTTCTTTCTTGCCAAACCTTAGGGGCTGCCCGGTGATGTTGCCAGAGAGATGCCGGCCACCCATCTCCCTGACTTGATGATTTCCCATAAGCAATTTTCCTTAGGAGGTACATACCCAAAACCTAGGACAGCCTTGTTTGTGGAAGGAGGCCAGATGTGATATTTTAGGAATGGTCTCATAGAAAAGCCCAGCTTGCTGCTGCTTCTTAAGTACCTCCACAGATTTCCTGGAGGGCTGAGAGGTAGTGTTGGAGACTGGAGCAATTCAGGTATTGCAAATGCCGTGTGCCCACTCTTAACAAATGAGAATGCGCAGCTCCCAGGAAGCGGTGGCACCATGTTTTCCTGATGGTGAGAGTTGTGGGATCTAGGTTTAGGCAGCCGATCAAAAACATCGTGCTTTTCCTTCCACAGGCTTCTTTATCCTCCTCTGTTACCAAAATGGCCCTTGCACCCATGCTAATAAAAACCCACAGGGAGTGAAGGAAGAAAAGGAAGCTTCTTTGTTTCTCTAAGATCCCAAATTATGCCCTGTGTCCTTAACTTGCCCCAATTTTACTGCATTTCAGATTCATACTGATAAGAAGAAGAGAAGGGCCAGAGTGATAGAACAGTAATAGGGATTTGGCCTTGCAAGCGCCTGACCCAAGACAGACCTGGTTCGATTCCCGACATCCCATATGGTCTTCCTACCCATGAGTGATTTCTGAGTACATAGCCAGGAGTAACCCCTGAGCGTCACCAGGTGTGGCCCAAAAACCAAAACCAAACCCCCCCAAAAAAAAGAGAGAGAGAAGAAGGAGGACAAGGAAGAGAAGGAGGATGAGGAAGTACCCTCTTAAGCTGAAATAGAAATAAAATAGTGACATAAGAGCAGATTCTATTCTTCCTATTGACTAACACCAGCCTAGCTGAGTTCCTGCAAGATCTTTATGAGTTTGCTGGACTGCCCTAAATAAGGACTTCAAGATATGTGCTTACATAACAGAAACAGAATTCTAAACTACCCGGGGGGTTTGCCTGAATTAGTCAGAAAGTAGAGTTCTTTCTGTCAACTGTGAGGGAAAGTTCGTAACATCACCTGTCTTCAGGGGTTTTGCAGCCATTTCTGATCTTTTGCCTTATAGGAAGCACCACTCCAACATCTGCCTGTATTGTCACATGATCTTTTTTCCTGGTTGCAGGGGTCCCAGGATCCCTTTTCAATAAGCATAACTGCCATATTGGATTAGGGTTTACCTGGTATGACCTTTCTTTACCTTGGTTAAATCTGCGAAGACCCTCTTTCTAAACAAAGCCCACTTCTAGGGTACTGAAAGGTAGAATAGTCATGAATCTTTGGTATTTTGTTTTGTTTTTGTTTTGGGCCACACCCTGTGGCACACAGGGATTACTCCTGGCGCTGTGCTTGAAACTGCTCCTTGCAGGCTTGGGGGACCATATAAGATGCTGGGGATAGAACCTAGGTCAGCAATATGCAATTGTCTTTCTGTGCCTAGATAATCCTCTCACATTTGCTTTGCTCTCTCTAACTTTGCTGCTACTATGGTGACCTCATGGTATTTTCTGAGCCTGTTACCTGCAAGTATTGTTTTCTTTTTCACTGGCTTTGATGTCCCTGTGTTTCTCTATGAAGGACCATTTATGTGACTTCTTACTTGACCAGACTTTTGAAGGCCACGACCTCTTTCCTATAGACAGAAGCCAGGAAGACCTTACTACCCTGCTCTGTCACTATCAACGATGAAGTCAGTTAATCAGTGTCCTACCCTAGATCTCAACTAACTTCCCATATCTTTTTTTTTTCTTTTATCTCTGACTTCCCACAATTTAGGTTCGTTCTTATTAGTGACCATGAGACTCTGGACTTAGTCCATATGCCTTCCAGGTTGGTGAGTTCTCATGTCTACTTGGGTCACCTGTGCCCAATGTCTCTTTAAACTTGTTTTAAAACTTTTTTATTGAATATTATTACTATACTATCTTTTATTTTTCTGATATCCTACAAGTGAGTGAGATTATTCTATGTCTATCCCTCTCCCTCTGACTCATTTCACTCAGCATAATAATTACTCTAGATAAGAAATGGGTGTTAAAAGGGGATAAAATGATATGCATGGTACCTCTTCATTAATAATAGTGTGAATCACAGTGTTAAAAAGGAAAGAGTGAAAGAGAGAAAGAGAGATGTAAAATGCCTGCCCAAAAGGCAGGCGAGGTTGGGTGTGTGTGGGAGGGAAACTCAGGACATTAATGGTGGAAAAAATGGACTGGTGAAGGGTGATGTATATTCTATGACAGAAACTCAATCATGAACAATTTTGTAACCACAGTGCTTAAATAAATTAATTATAATACCTTTTTATTGAATAACTGTGAATTTCAAAATTATTTATGCCTGAGCTTCAAGGGTACAATGTTCTGGCACAAATCCCATTACCAGTGTCCATTTCCCTCCATAATTGTCCCTAGTTTCTCATTCAATCTCCAGCCTGCTTCTTTGGCAGGTACTTTTCCCCTTATTTCCTTCTCCCCACTTTTAGACAAAGTGGCTTACATAACTGCTACTGACAAGGTTTCATGCATTTCACTTTATCCTAAAACCCAATCCTCATCCAGAGTGAACACTTCCCCCTAGCACTGTTATAAAAATCCTGTCCCTAGTCTATCCCATGTCTAATCTTTACCCCATCCTACCACACATACCCCAAGTAGCAAGTTTCCTACTAAGGACAAATTTTCTTCTCATAACTTATTTCCCTCCTATAAGCATGTTCTTTTGACTCCTTGGCATCATTTTAACCAGGTAAATAGATTAATTTTTTTTTTTTTTTTTTTTGCTTTTTGGGCCATACTCAATGACGCTCAGGGATTGCTCCTAGCTATGTGTTCAGTTCCTGGCTTGGGGGGACCATATGGGACACTTGGGCATTGAACTCAGTCGACCTAGGTTAGCATATGCAAGGCAAACACAAGGAAAAAGCCCTACCACTTGTGCCACCACTCTGGCCCCTAAACCAGGTAAATAGATTTTAACTTGCAAGTAACTGAGCTCTGGTTACCGTTCCCTACTTACCCAAGTAGTAAAATTTGGGTAAGTAGTGAGGAACTGGAGTTATTTCTATTACAACTTTCACGGTTTTGCTTAGAGAGTAGTCCTGAGGACTACTTCCAATACTATTAGGAGCGTTGGTGATCAAACCGGGGATATCTACATGCAAGGCATATGGTCCAGTCCTTCTTGAGTCGTCAACCCATACCTATAATGTTATTCTCTAGAGGTGGGAAGTTGTCTTGTCTTTTTCACAGGATCATTGGTTGAAAGAGAGCATGTTGTAATCCATGAGTTGTTTCATTGATACTAGATGCTACTATAATTAGATAGAGCTGATGAAATTGCATGCAACATAGATAGACATTGCAGACACTCATGTGCTGCTGAACATTAGGGACATGTTCGAAGACATTCACCCTTAGGTGGATTTGTCCTTGAATCAGTGCCACAGAAAACTCAGTCAAAGAAAGAATGGCCTCTCTGTTTTATTCAGAGATGACAGTCCTGGATGTGATCAGGACTTGAGAGAAATGTTGTAATGTGACACAACATGAATATATTCTTGCAAATATCTGATCTCATAGTAGCTGGTTTGTGTTGGGAAAGGTCCATCTCGCAAAGGAAGTGACACAGGTGAACTGTAGGGAAGATGTAGAGGAAGTAAATGATTAAGGCCAGACTCAGAATTCATTGCTCTTTCTACCATTCTAGGAGTGACAAACATGGAGATAAGCCCCTGTGTTCTCTTTCTGATTGAGGGTTATCACTCCCTTTGGATTCATGTCCAGCCCTCATTTTCTGGGTAATAACCTGACTCAATAGAGTCCTGAGATAGCCTATGGCTGGGATATGAGATTCCTCCTGTTGGAGACTTGAGCTACAGGACTCCCAAAAGAACTGTGTTAAAGTCTGTGATTCTTTCAGATCTGGTCTCCTCCAACCCCCTTCTCTTTTATAAACTCAACTCTGAGTGGTGGTCTAAAAACTTTTCCTCCCTCCATGACCTGTCTTTGCTTTGCTTTTCATGGTCACTTAGCTCAATACATGTCTTGATCAAGTCCAATTCTGCTTTATTATCTCTTTTTCAGAGGAACTGAATGAATGTGCCAGGTTTCTCCCTTCCCTCTATGAAATGGTGAGTTCTAATGTCAGTTCATTATTTGTGGAGTAACTTTCATGTATTAAATGTTCTCTAGGCTTGCTGAAGGGGAGGAAAAGAGAAAAAATCAAAGACAAAATAGGAAAAAAGGAAATGGGATGGTTTAACAGCAATTAGGTGCATTGCCTCCAAGTAAAGACCACCACTAACGACATAGTAGTGATGTACAGGAGAGTGATATCATTAAAAGCCATTTAGATTGGAAGCTTGACCTATTCTGGGGATCAGAAGAGATGAAAAATAGACCAAAAGCTTTGAAGATGGACACACAAGGAAAATAAGAAATCTAAACATTGGTCTTTGAAAGATATGTTGAATCTATATTAGTATCAGAAATGAGGAGGCATTTTAGATGAAGAAAAGAGGTAGAAAAAGTATGACATTCCCAGGTATTTGAGGAGTTAATATTCCTCTCTGAAACCCAGTTTTCTCATGGGTAACATGGAAGATACATAAGCAAAGAGATAAAAATTGCTTGACATGGCAACACAGGGCACTGTGTGCTGATCTACAGGAGATCTTCCAAATAGATTTTAGTTCATGGCCTGGTGGACACAGATGAGCTCAGTAGTATCAATACACATCATTTATAGGATTGAAAGTAACTGGTAAATATGAGAATAACTAATTTTTTCACGTTGCTTTGGGTACTCTCCAACTTGATTTCCCTGTTTTCTTTTTAGATGATTACATGTGGAAAATCTCTCTAAAGGAAAATGTGATCCTTTATACACACTTATCGGAATACACTGCAGCCTATGTTTAGGAATAGTTTGTTATATTAGTTCAAGATCATTTTGAGAAAGTAGAAAATATTTTAAACAGAATGACTAACCTAGCTTCCTGACCTGCATCTTTCAGTTCCAATAAAATGCTTTCAAACTTCTTTTGATTTGATATGAAGAAATATAACATATGGGGCCTAAGTGATAGCACAGCGGTAGGGTGTTTGTCTTGCAAGTGGCTGATCTAGGACGGACCTTGGTTTGATCTCCTGATGTCCCATGTGGTCCCCCAAGCCAGGAGTGATTGTTAAGTGCATAGCCAGGAGTAATCCGTTAGTGTCACAGGATGTGGCCCCCTCCAAAAAAAAAGAAATATATCTTATATTACAAGACACATATTCTTGAAAACAGAAAGCCTAACTACAGACAATAGAGTACTTGAGTATCTCTCTCTTTCATTCCATTTTTGTCCATTTCATTGACTTTGAATTTGCTTTATCATACACAACAAACCAATTTATGACCATGTGTGGACTATGCAAACATGCAGTTTGCAAGAGTGGCTCAAGGAAAGAACATCCATTGACCTGTCCTAAGCAACAGAAACCTAGAGTCAAAAGTTGAGAATGACTGGAGTTGGACGGACTGGTTTGCCTGGAATCCAGAGTCTGTCTTATGCCAATAAACTGAGGTGAGGCCTTTTTAGTAATCAGGTCAAGGATTTTTTTCCATTTTCCCCATTTTTCTGGACCTATGCAAGCAACGGCAATTGCTACTATTACACCTTTACTTTTTTCCTTTAAGGAAAAAAAATACAACTTACTGAACTTAAAAACAATTTAGTAGAATGCCTGTCTTGAATACAGGCAGAGGATGGGAAGGGAGAAGGGGGTAATGTTACACTGGTGAAGGGGGCTGTTCTGGTTATGACTTTAACCCAAATATGATCATGTTACTTAAAAATATATTTAAAAAAATAAGAATGAATGAGGGGACTGGAAAACCTGTCTAGAGTACAGGTAGGGGGGTGGGATGGAGGGAGATTTGGGACATTGGTGGTGGGAATGTTGCACTGGAGATGGGAGGTGTTATTTACATGACGGAAACCTAATCACAATCATATTTGTAATTAAGATGTTAAATAAATAAAAATATTTAAAAAAAGTGAGCTGATCAAGTAAAGGAAAACTTACTGGCTGGCTGATTCTGCCCTTCACTCCTATGCCAGGAATCAGGAATTTACTTTGTTTCTTGGATGCCAGTTGAAGTACTTGATGCTGGTTTGAAACCTGAGAACAATACCCTCTTCTGTACTTCATGTCTCCTACTTTAATATATTGCTCCTAAACTCCCTGTCATAAGATTGTGCCTCCACTGTGTGTATCAACCTATCAACAGAATCATGGATGGTCATGGTCTGTTGACTTCCTGTTTTCTGGGACGTCCTGCTAAGTCTGTAATAGATATCCAGGCTACTCTCAGGTCCCTCTGCAACTAATCTTGAGGCCAATGCACCCCAGTTCTAAGTGGCAAACAAAATAGGAATCTGAAACCTTAAGTAGCATGGGGGAACAGGACAGTAGAGAGCATCTGAGTTGGAAAGTAAGGAAGAGATGGATGCCAAAGAAACGTTTTGGAAGAGAAATGGAGGGGGTGGTTGATGAACCCCACAGACCTCAGTCTCAAGTCTAGCTCTACACCTTGCTTTCTGCACCTATAAATTTGGAATCATTATTACCACCTAATCAACAGGGCTGTAGCAGGGATAAAGTGAGAACGTAGTTGATGCAGTGAACAATTTGATCTTGCAATTTTGCTTGCAGCTAAGTTTGATATTAATTTGAGTTCAGAGCTCTTATACTTAGCCACAGCCAGCCTTCAACAGATTCTGGCTTTCTCTTTCTTCCTTAGTATTTTCACTTTGTTCACCCCCATTCTCCACCAAAAGGAAACTCTGCTAATTGTTGCAGCTAATGCAGCAGGCGCTAACCACCTTGAGAGCTTTCCTAGTCTACTGATGTTGATATTTTAAGAGCAAAGTAAGTCTAAAGGTCTTAGTACCATAATTAGACAAATTGCTACTAATCGAGGCACAGACATTATGATAAAGGTGGAGAGTAATTTTTAAGCTAGGAGAGGCTTATTCCTATTTCTCCATAGGTTGTAATTGGGGTAGATCTAGGTTTAGAAGTAGGCACCACAACTTAGAGCATTTATATCCTTAGACTTGACCTTAGTGAGACATAAAATATCATTAAATTGCATTTTGGCTTTGCTCAAAGATCAGGAGTGTTTTTTCTACTACTTAGAGAAAATTTAATAAAGTTAACAGCCTTTTCATCACAAAACACTTGTATATATTCCTACTATTTAACTTAATTACTCTATTAATTTATTTACATCCCAAGGACTCCCCTTTATTAAAATTTACCACACAGTATTTTTTTTCTTCAAGTACTATATGTGGAAATTATGAGTAAGGCATGTGTAATTTAAAAATGAATTAGGTACTTGTATATCACACTTTGCTGTTTACACCTCTCCTAAGATGGTGTATATGTGTGTATTGTGTGTGATGTGTATATACATATATTTCTATATATGTATATATAATTTGGATGTGTTTATATTATTCAGACATATGCATATAAATATTCATAAGGCAATTCATACATAAATGAATAATTTAAGTTTCTTGCATCATCCAATCTGTTTATAAAACTCCCTTTTTTGTGCCACTTGAGCATCATCTCATAAAGTTTTTCTTAAACACCTTCTCCCAGCTAGCATTCTGAGGATGCCCCCTGTCATGAATAAAGTTTATGAAGCTACATTAGTTGCCTTATTGATGTATAATAGTTTACCAAATTCATCCCTTAGTGGCTTAGAGCAATGTAAATCTCTTATGATTCTGAAAGTCAGAACTGGACACATTAAGTGTCAGAGGACTGTGTGTGTTTCTTCTGAAAATTTCGGGGGAAGAATCCATATTCTTGATTTTTTGGATCTAATGGTCTGCATTCTTTAATCTGTAGTTAATTCTTCACCTGGATCCCAGCTCTAGAGCATTTTCCAGGTTCTTTCTGATTTGATTCATACCATCATATTTCCTCTGACTAACCCTATAGCAGTCGCTTCTCTTTGTAAGAACCTGTGATGACATTGAACTCACTTGAAGAATCCAGGAAAATCTCTCCAAGAATTTGTTTATAATCATATTTTCAATGTTACTTTTGTAACATGAGTTAAAAAGTTCTGAGTATTTGGATGAGGCCATTATTGGAGGTCCATAGGAATTTTAGTGCATATATTAAAGAAATATAATATATTATTTTTCTGTATGTCAAACTATCCCTCCAGATGGAAAGAATGAAACACTTATGCAGATATCTATGATTGGTCTTATACTTTCTGGGTGCCATTTTTACGATGGTTTAACCATTTAAAATGTCACATATAGGACTTCATGGGAGGAACATAGGAGAGTATTATATTTCATGGTTAAAATGTCTCAAAAATGTAATGGGAATGCATAGAAATAGCTCCAAAGAGGCCAAGTCATGATCTAAAGTGAGAGAGTAGGTAGTTAGTATGTGCAGGACCTTTAACTCTATTCCGGCACAATATTACTCTCAAAGCACTGCTAGACATAGCCCTGGTGGTCCCATCAGCAACTTCAATAGTGACCCTTATTTTAAATTCCACTCAAGTATTAACAGTTCATACTCCATGATCCAGAAAGTTCAGTTTTGGTATCTATCTCAAGAAGACAAAAACACAAATTCAAAAAGATATTCATATGTTTATTGCAGCAGTATCTGCAATAGCTGAATTAGGGAAATAATGCAAATGTCCAGCAACAGGTGAGTGGATAGAGAATTGTGTGGTCTATACACACAATAGAATATTGAAAAGCATTGCAATTAATTTTCTACTGTGTGCATTGAACTGGAGGGGATCAAACTAAATGAAATGTCAAAAAAGAAAAGAAATTTATTTGGGGCATATAAAGAAACTAAGAAAGGGAACATGTTATATCCAATAAATATAGATCTTTAGACTCTGTCTATAGACTGAGGTTTTCAAGCTAGAGTAATAACTTGGAAGGGTCAAAAGTCAATGGTGAGGGAATATTAACATTTTATTAACATTTTCATAATGGATCTGGCCTGGTAACATTGTACCCTAAATATATATATATATAAAAACATTTACATTAAAGCCATACTACTATAATAAAAATATAAATAAAGATCTGTGTTATGGATCAAATAATATGACACAGGTCTAGGACCTGTGAGGACCTCTATGTTCTCTCCTTAGCACCTCTGGGCCTAGTTGTAATGATTCTGAGCACTGCAAGACCTGAAAGCTAGACTTCCAAGTAAATTATCCAGGAATGGTTCTGAGACCTCTCCCACTCCCAGCACCACAAAAAGAAAGTGAAAATATAAATAAATAAAGTGAAAAAATAACAACAATAACATAAGTATTGTAGTCTGATTTTGGGCTTTATCCAAAAAGGTATTGTTCCCATTTAAAAAAATAATTAAAATCTCTGTGTTTAAAACCACCCATTATTTTTTAGAATAATTACTTTAAGCATCATGTTTACAAAATTGTCCATAATAATTTTCAGTCATAGAATGTTCATCACCCTTCATCAACGCACCCACCCATACCCTCCTATCTCTGGGGCAGGTATTTTGCCTCTCTTTCTCTCTCTCTCTCTCTCTCTCTCTCTCTCTCTCTCTCTCTCTCTCTCTCATTTTTGACACTGTGGTTTGCTCTACTGTTAAAGAAGGGTACCATGAACGTCTTTTTATCTCCTTTCAGCACTCAGATCTTGTTCAGAGTGATCAGTTCCAACTTTCATTGTCACAATAATCTCTCCTCTGCCCAAACTGTATTCACTCTTTTTGTTTTGTTTTGTTTTGGGGTCACACCCAGCTGTGCTCAGGGGTTACTCCTGGCTCTATGCTCAGAAATCACTCCTGACAGTCTCAAGGAACCATATGGAATGCTGGGATTCAAACCATCATTCTTCTGCATGCAAGGCAAATACCCTACCTCCATGCTATCTCTCTGGCCCCTATTCACTCTCTTTTTTTTGTGTGTGTGTGGCAAGCTTCCTGCCCTGGTCTTCCTGACCCTCATCTTTATTGTATTTGGATGTTATGACTCTACTGTCTTTTATTTTTCTTAAATCCCATGGGTGAGATTATTCTATGTAAAATCACCCATTTTTATCAAATATCTGATTTAATCATTTTTTATTGAGCGCTGCACATGCACATTGCATTTAAGCATGCAGTTGAAACCCAAGGCTGACCAAGACACCATGTCAGTGCCCTTTTTAGCTTTTTTCAGCAGAAGATATAAAAAGTAAGAAAGTTATTCAAACAATGTTTAACAATGTTTAATAGTGTGGGAAAGGACTTTTATCCAATTATACCGAGGTTTCAGTGTAGGAACTGTTCCTGTCATAAACTCCTGGATATGAGGAACTCATTACCACAGTTAGAAGCTGAAGTCATGAATAGCTGAAGCTATTAACAAGAAAAGGGACGCAATGACATCTTGTGTATTCCAGATTAAAAAGCAGCAAATAATTGAAAGATTCTAAAGATGCCATCAAGATCAAGGAGAATTGCTGCTACAACTTCCTCCAGGTAGTATGTGGTGTGCCCTGTAATGCAACCCATGGTTTGTAGTTACTGGTTTGGCCTCAACAAGAGTTCCTAGTGCTATTGGTCATGCTTCGCAAAATACACTCATTGAATAAATAAATATAGGAGAATATTAAGAGTCACTCTGAGAAGTCTAACAGGAATGATTCTCCTGATCCTACTTCTCTGCATTCTGTAGTAGTGACTCTCACGATTTTTTGTTTCTTCTAGTTCTAGTCCCATTTTCTTCCCCTCCCCACCTCTGTTCTTCAGCCCAAAGGAGCCTCCATTAAACACAGTGTCAGGGAGGCAGTGCTCCATTTTCTCTTATCTTTTTTTTACTGCTATTTTTATGATCTTCACTCTAGTCTCTGATTCCCTCAGGACTTCTCTTCAGATACTGGAAAGCCTGTTTTGAGGTTTGAAAAGAAGTGAATAACTGCTTCCTGCTTTTTAAATGTCTGCTTTAACAATCCTACTTTTCCTGAAGGCCAAGTCGATGCCTCCAATGAATTGAAAAGTCACACTAGCACCAGATTCTGGGAAGAGAAAAGCACAAGACTTTATATTTTGAGAGACTATCCTGCATTTAGTATTAGGACAGGGAGAGCTCAGGCCGAACAGGGACTGATCATCCATCAAAAGCCTCAGGGTTTAAGGAAGGTGAAGACAGATGGACTTTGTTATGAGGGAGTACAGAGCATCCTGTACTATGTAGACCTTGAGGTCCATAGCAGGAGGACATCAGATCAGATCAGATTTCAGTTTTGGAACAGCAACTTGGCCACACCGAGGGGGAATTGATTAGAAGAACTAAAAACTAAGAACAAAGATGGAAGTTAGCCTGGGAATGTAGGATTGAAGTGAGACTTCGTGGCAGCTCCTACTAAGATGAAGTTGGAATGAGATGGTCAAGGATCCCATTTAAGAGGTCTTGCTGAAATAATATGGTAGCTGATTGAATTTGGGAACTGAGGAAGATGAGACAATAAGAACAATGCCTGGTGTGAACAAGTGATCTTTCTATCCCAGTGAAATGAGGAAAATGGAGGACAAAGTTTGGGGAAGGGGAGAGAAAACAACGAATTCAGCCTGAGGTAGGTCATGTGTGGGCACCCAAATGGAGAAATTAAATAGGTGATTGGATCTAAGGTTTGGGGCTCAAGAAACAATGTTTGGGCTAGAAATATCAATTTAACAATCATTAAGGTAGAAATGAGAACTAAAATAAAGGGGATGGCTTAAAATACCTGGGAATTGTTTTTGAAAAGTACTAAAGAGGTTCAAATAAAGATCTTAAAAATATTGACATCTTAATGGTGGAGAAGGAAACAAAAACCAGTGTAGGAGATAAATAACTGTAGGCTGAGCACAGTGCCAGCAGAGTCATATGTCATCTACACTAAGGGAAAAGGTTTTCTGTTTTCTGTTTTTTTTTAAAGTCTTACAAAGAGCATAAAGACTGTGAAAAGGTCAGAAGACCATGTGCTACCTTAGCAGCAAGAACATTTACTGGGACATTCAGGAGTTGAGGTCACAGAACTGATAACTGTGATTTGAAAGTTGAAGGAAACTTTAAGAAAGAGGAGCAATACAAAATTAACACACAAAAATCAATGGCCTTTCTATACACCAGTAGTAATAAGGAAGAAATGGACATCAAGAAAACAACCCCATTCACAATAGTGCCACACAAACTCAAATATCTTGGAATCAACTTGACTAAAAATGTGAAGGACCTATACAAAGAAAACAATAAAACTCTGCTCCAAGAAATAAGAGAGGACACGCGAAAATGGAAGCACATACCCTGCTCATGAATTGGCAGGATTAACATCATCAAAATGGCAATACTCCCCAAGGCATTATACAGATTTAATGCTATCCCTCTAAAGATACTCATGACATTCTTCAAAGAAGTGGATCAGGCATTTTTGAAATTCATTTGGAACAATAAACACCCCAGAATAGCTAAAGCAATCATTGGGAAAAAGAATATGGGAGGAATTACTTTCCCCAACTTTAAACTTTACTACAAAGCAATAGTTATCAAAACAGCATGGTATTGGAATAAGGATAGGCCCTCAGATCAGTGGAATAGGCTTGAATACTCAGAAAATGTTCCCCAGACATACAATCACCTACTGTTTGATAAAGAAGCAAGAAATCCTAAATGGAGCAAAGAAAGCCTCTTCAACAAGTGGTGTTGGCACAACTGGCTAGCCACTTGCAAAAAATTGAACTTAGACCCCCAGCTAACATCATGTATGAAGGTAAAATCCAAATGGATTAAAGACCTCAATATCAGACCCGAAACCCTAAGATATATAGAACAACACATAGGCAAAACACTCCAGGACATTAAGACTACAGGCATCTTCAAGGAGGAAACTGCACTCTCTAAGCAAGTGAAAGCAGAGATTAACAGATGGGAATATATTAAGCTGAGAAGCTTCTGCACCTCAAAGGAAATAGAGCCCAGGATACAAGAGCCACCCACTGAGTGGGAGAAACTATTCACCCAATACCCATCAGATAAGGGGCTAATCTCCAAAATATACAAGGCACTGACAGAAATTTACAAGAAAAAACATCTAATCCCATCAAAAAATGGGGAGAAGAAATGGACAGACACTTTGACAAAAAAGAAATACAAATGGCCAAAAGACACGTGAAAAAGTGCTCCACATCACTAATCATCAGGGAGATGCAAATCAAAATAACAATGAGGTACTACCTCACACCCCAAAGAATGGCACACACCACAAAGAATGAGAATAAACAGTGTTGGCGGGGATGTGGAGAGAAAGGAACTCTTATCCACTGCTGGTGGGAATGCCATCTAGTTCAACCTTTATGGAAAGCGATATGGAGATTCCTCCAAAAACTGGAAATCAAGCTCCCATACGATCCAGCTATGCCACTTCTAGGAATATACCCTAGGAACACAGAAATAAAATACAAAACCCCCTTCCTTACACTTATATTCATTGCAGCACTATTACCATAGCAAGACTCTGGAAACAACCAAGATGCCCTTCAACAGACGAATAGCTAAAGAAACTGTGGTACATACACACAATGGAATATTATGCAGCTGTCAGGAGAGAAGAAGTCATGAAATTTTCCTATACATGGATGTACACGGAATCTATTATGCTGAGTGAAATAAGTCAGAGAGAGAGAAAGACACAGAATGGTCTCACTCATCTATGGGTTTTAAGAAAAATGAAAGACATTTTTGCAATAATAATTTTCAGACACAAAAGAGAAAAGAGCTGGAAGTTCCAGCTCACCTCAGGAAGCTCACCACAAAGAGTGATGAGTTTAGTTAGAGAAATAACTACATTTTGAACTGTCCTAATAATAAGTATGTATGAAGGAATTGGAAAGCCTGTCTAGAGAAAAGAGCTGGAAGTTCCAGCTCACCTCAGGAAGCTCACCACAAAGAGTGATGAATTTAGTTAGAGAAATAACTACATTTTGAACTGTCCTAATAATAAGAATGTATGAAGGAATTGGAAAGCCTGTCTAGAGTACAGGCGGGGGTCAGGTGGGGAGGAGGGAGATTTGGGACATTGGTGATGGGAACGTTGCACTGGTGATGGGTGGTGTTCTTTCCATGACTGAAACCCAAACACAATCATGTTTGTAATCAAGGTGTTTAAATAAAATATATAAAAAAAAGAGGAGCAATGACCTAGGTCAGGGGTCTCAAACTTGAGGCCCGCAGGCCATTTGCAGCCCTCTGTACAACATTTTGTGGCCTGCAGCCCGCCTTTAAATATCGTAGATTATTCGCTTACCAAATAATCGCAATAAAAATCGCATTAGTAAAGAAAAAGCACATTAAAAACTCGCATATCCTGAGCAGTTCCGTTCAGGGTATGCAAATGTTTAATGCAATTTTTTTGCGATTTTTTTAACAATGCAATTCTTTATTGCGAATATTCAGTAAGTGAATAATTGCAAATACTTTGTGCCTAGCGCAGATATCATTTCCGCTGCTCCTGCCCACTGTCCTTGCATTACCAGAGGCCTAAGGAAGAGAAGGGAGAGAAATTTATTACAGAATTAGATTTTGTCATACCTTCATCATGACTTCATCAAAGTCTGCAGTGAAGAGAAAGATTGATGATGAGCACAGAAAATTTCAGGAAAAGTGGGAGACGCAGTATTTCTTTGTTGAACACAGGGGAATCCCCACATGTCTTATTTGCTCAGAGAAAGTTGCAGTGCACAAGGAATACAACTTGAAACGCCATTATTCAACTAAACATGCTGAGGAATGTGCAAAATATCAAGGAAATGAGAGAGCCAAGCGGGTTGCCAGTCTTAAAGCATGTCTAATGAGGCAGCAAGTTTTCTTCAAGAAAGCAACCAAAGAGAATGTTGCATCAGTTGAAGCTAGTTACATGGTTAGTGAGATGATTGCTAAGGCAGGGAAACCATTCACAGAAGGAGAGTTTGTTAAAAAAAATATGCATGATACAGGCTGCAAATATTGTCTGTCTGGAAAAGGAAGTTCAGTTTATCAAAATCAGCCTTTCTGCCAACACTGTGGCAGAATGCATTTCTGACATTTATCATCAACTGTGTGAGAAAGCCCAATGTTTTGATGCATACTCAGTTGCTCTTGACAAGGGCACAGATATAACAGACACTGTGCAGCTCACAATTTATGTCCGTGGTGTTAATTGCAATTTTGAATTGACAGAGGAGTTGCTCACAGTAATTCCAATGCATGGCCAGACCACCACTAATGAGATATTTTGGCATCTGTGTGATGCCATTGAGAATGCAGGTTTGCCATGGAAGAGGTTTGTTGGAATAATAACCGATGGAGTGCCATCGATGACAGGGAGGAAAACTGGACTGGTGGCACTTGTTCAAAAAAACTTGAAGAGGAGGGTGTAGAGAAGGCCACTGCTCTTCATTGCATTATCCATCAGCAGGCCCTTTGTAGTAAATGCCTGCCATGTGACAATGTGAAGTCTGTTGTTGTGAAGTGCATCAACCAAATCAGATCCAGGGGTTTAAAGCACAGGAGCTTCCGTGCTTTTTTTAGAGGAAATGGAGTCAGAATATGGAGATGTGCTCTATTTCACTGAGGTACATTGGCTCAGCAGGGGAAATGTCCTGAAAAAGATTTTTTGAATTGAGAGAAGAAGTGAAAACCTTCATGGAGAAGGATGGGAATGCTGTTTCTGAGTGGAGTGATCACAAATGGCTCATGGACTTAGCTTTTCTTGTTGACATCACACATAAGCTGAATGTAGTAAACAAGATGTTACCAGGCCTGAGGCAGCTTATCAGTGCTTGCCTATGACAATGTGAGAGCATTCTCCACAAAACTTGTGTTATGAAAATCCCAGCTCTCTCAGACAAACCTTTGCCATTTCCCAGCATGCAAGGAACTAGTGGATGCAGGCATACCATTCAGTGGTGATAAATATGTTGGTGCTATTTTTAAGCTAGAGAAGGAATTTGATCACAGATTTGCAGACTTCAAAAAGCACAGAGCCACTTTCCAAATTTTTGTGGACCCCTTTTCCTTTGATGTACAAGATGCCTCTCCTGTGCTTCAAATGGAGCTCATTGACCTGCAATGCAACTCTGTTCTCAAAGCCAAGTTCAGGAAGATTAGTGGAAAGCAGACATGCATGGGTAATTTTTGAGAGAATTGCCCCCAGCTCTCCTGAGCTTTCCTGAGTGTTCAAGCGCACCATGTGCCTTTTTGGAAGCACATATTTGTGTGAAAAGTTATTCTCCACATTGAACTTCATTAAGTCAAAATACAGGTCTAGACTTAATGATGATCATCTTCAAACCATACTGAGGGTCTCAACTGCTTCCTCTCTAAAGCCAAATGTGGTTCAGATTTGTGAAAAGAAGTGCTGTCAAATCTCTGGCAGCAAGGAATAGGCAAAAGATGCCATGTTCAGATGAACTGTTCATGATCTTCACTCAATTTCTATTCATGTTCAGAAGAAATAATCAAAACTGTTAATAATAACGTTTGAGGACTTTTTTTGGTGAAATTCCTTATGCGGCCCTGCCTCACCCCGTTTTTGCCTCTTGCAGCCCCAGGTAAATTGAATTTGAGACCCCTGACCTAGGTAATGTTTCCAGAAGGTGTGGTGAAGAACCAGAGGTGAGTGAGAGGGAAGAAAGCAGAAAAGGAGTTTGAAGAGTTAAAAGAGATGCAACAAATACTTTAAAGTAAGTTGAGAAATACGTTGAAAAACACTTCTGGGTTGAAATGTTCTCAGATTATACTTTTCCTTTATTAAATATACAAAGTAATTTGATTAATGAATAAATTATATGGGTAAGTGGAAATCAAACAGATTTCATGCCTAGGAGAGCCAGAAAATATAATGAAGGCAGATACTTGAGTTGAAATATCTACTCTGACAACTTTTTAAAATTTGTTTTGTTTTGAGAGCCATACTGGTGATGTTCAGTGGTTACTCTTGGATTTGTATTTAGAAATTATTCCAGATGGTGCTTGGGGGGAACATATGGGATGCTAGTGATCAAACTCGGGTTGGCAGCATGCAACCCAATGCTCTCTCCGGCTTCCTCTAGGGCAACTTCTGGATCATAACCACCTCTCCACTTCCTTCACACACAAGACAGACTGCCTTCTGGGGGTTGATGCTAAATAGTCCTACCTCACCCTGTACCCCAACCCTTCTCAGTCACTGCAGTCTGCTGTTCCCACACCCATTATCTTTTCCTTCTTTCATTCAACACCAAGTTACATAATAATCAAGTTGTCCTGCTCCTTGTCACACCTGAGTCATACCTGATGTCACCCCTATGTGACATCATCATTTCTGATTAAACCATCATTAATTTATTTACTAAAGCATCTCTCAGAGAGCTAGATTTTTGAGTAGTTGAAGCTTAGGGTTGGTGGATCTTTATATTCTAACTTTGTTGTCCCTACAGAAATTTTTGTATAGTGCTGGTCAAAGTTGCAATGATTCTTTGAGTAAAAATAGATTGAGCAGGGGGCTGGACAGAGGTAAGGCACTTGCCTTGCATGCAGCCAACATAGGAAAGACCCTGGTTCAAATCCCGGCATTCCATATGGTTCTCTGAGCCTGCCAGGAGTTACTCCTAAGTGCAGAACTAGAAGTAACCCCTGAGTGCCACCGAGTGTGACCCCAAAACAAAACAAAACAAAAAATAGATTGAGCAATCTGTAAATCCTGGGACCAGAGAAAAATTATAGTAGGTAGGACACTTACCTTGCACTCAACCAATCTAGGTTTGATGCTCAATATCTCATATGGTCCCTGGAGCCCCACCAGGAGTTATGCCTGAGCTTAGAACCAAGAGTAAGCCCTAAGCACCTAAGCCACCCTAAGAGGTGGCTCCCCAAACAAAAAAGTCTTTAAATCCTCATTGACTCCTTAAATATTCATAATTTCAAGTAAACATAAGAGACTGTACACTCAGAAATCCCACTTTCTTTTCCAGATACTGTTCCTACCACATGTAATATGTGACTGATATTGGAACTGAGTCAGGACACAGTTTCCATTTGTATCTTAAAAATTAGTCAAATATAAAATCTTTTTCAAAGTTTTTAGCAAAAATACAAATCCAATTATATTAGATTAATGTCACTGATAAACTGCGAACGGAATATAGCGAGGTAACTCTTCGATGTCATTGAAAAACAACCTCAAATAGGCAGCAACCTCAAAAGATGAAAAGCATGAAAGCAGACAACCAATCACCAATACCTCTGCACTTCCATATTTTTTAAGCTGAGAGAAATATTTGTTTTTCCTGGTAGAAGGTAGCTAAACTCAAATTAAAAAGTGTTTGTCCCTTTTGTAGTTCTCTAAACATGTTTTTATAGGACACATATTGCTTCTTCTTTTCACATTGACACAATTTGACACCATCTGAGATTAGATTTTTCTGTGGGAGCAGTATTTTTTCTTTTTTTTTTTTAATAATAATTTTTATTTTGACCAAAGTGGATTACAAATCTTTCACAGTAATACACTAGGTACATGGTAACATTGAATCAGGGGCCAATGTTGTCCTCCTGTCACCCCTGTTCCCAGTATTCATCCCATATCCCCCTTCTACGCCCCCAATTTGCTAGTATAAATGGTCCCCTCTGTGTCTAGCTTGTTTTAAATTGGGCATCAATTCTGTTGTTGTTGGCTTTGGATTTGGTATTTAAGTGTGATCATTTTTTTATTTCCACTCAATGTTCATATGACTGTTTGGTCTTGGTTCTCTTCAGTATTTCCCCCTCAATTTGTAAGGCAGAACAAGATGGTTCTTTTTAAAAAAGAGTTTCTCAGCAGGGGGTGTGGGAGGAAGGAGATGGGGGACATTGGTGGTGGGAATGTTACACTGGTGAAGGGGGGTGTTATTTTGGTGACTGTTTGTAATCACAGTGTTTAAATAAAATTAAAAAAAATAAGTATTTAAAATAAAGTTTCTCAAGGAGGGTACCTATCTTTACTAAATTGTCAGATATTGGTATACATGATATTATTTACCACCTTTATGTATATATAAGATCTACATTATCTATATGTCCTTTCTTTTATTCTTGATATCTGTAATGTGGTGATCTAGTCAAGACAACAAGTAGCTAAAAAGAAATAGTTATCTAAATGAAGAGTAACAGAAAAAGAGTACATAAAAGCATGAGGAAACTTAGATGCAATGTATATATAAATTATCTTACTTTGATGATGTTTTATGGTGCTATATATTTATGTTAAAACACATAAAATTGTACACATTAAGGGTCACATTAAATATATTTATTTTTTTGTTCAAAGATTTTACCTGAAACATTAGAAATGGAGTAAAATGGTCTTTACTTGCAGAATCATAGTAGCTTATATAGAAATGCTAAATATCCTATAAAATAGTGACTTTAATATTTTAAAATGTTTAAATTTGTCAAGGCCACAAATATATAATTAATATTTATATTTTAGTTGCACGTCTAGAAATTAGCACAAAGAATAAGAAAATAAGACTTGTGGGATTTCCCTAATAGTGCTCAAGGGCCTTGAAGGACATTTTCAGTGTTAGTTGACCCAAAGATAAGGATCTTCCAGTTCAGCATTGCTGGGAGTCATCAGGGAAGGGGGTACACTTGGTGGTGGGGATTTGTTAATGCAAGGCATGCGCTTCAGTACTTTCAGATATCTCCTAAGATCCAAGAATAAACATTTTAGTGATTTAAAAGTAAAATTTAGTGGACATGGGTATGGCTCAGTTATAGAGCATTTACATTTGAGGCTCTGATTTTGATTTCCAATACCAAAAATATATTGAAATATAATCTTAAATCCATAAAATATACTATCAATGAATTTAAAAGAATCCAAACAAGAATACCACATTGAGTGCTGTAAAACACTGAGAGAATTTAAAGACACAAAAATAAAAGGACATACCATATTCATGGATAAGATGTTTCATTAGTCTAGATATGTCATTTGTCTTTATATTTCTCTGTAGTTCAGTATAGTCTCAGTTAAAATAACAAGAGGAATTTTGTGAAAACTTAGGAAATTATTCTAAAAATTATCTGAATATCCTCTCACATCAGTGAAAATGGTACATATTAATAATAATGGGAATAATATGTGCTGGTGGGGATGTGGTGAAAAAGGAACTCTCATTCATTGCTGGTGAGAATGTTGTCTGGTTCAATTACTGTGGAAAATGGTATGGAGAGTTCTCAGTAAAATTAGAATTGAGCTTTCATATGACCTAGCAATTCTACTTTTGAGTATCTATCCCCAGATCTTAAAAAATTTATTCAGAAGGACATATGCACACCATTATTCTGCAATGAGTACAATAGCTAAGATGTGAAATCAATCTAGGTGTCCAATCATAGATACATAGATTATGAAGATGTGTGTATATACAATGAAATACTATGCACCTGCAAGGAATGATAAAATCATGCAATTTCCTGAAACCTGGTTGGAACTGGAAGATAGCATGTTGAGTGAAGAAAGCCAGAAGAAGGACAAACACAGGATGATCTCATTTATCTGTGGCATATAAAAAACTGGATGAAGAAATGTATTGTAGTAAAGGGTGGAAAGCCTAGATCTCTTGACTCCAAAGCCTAGGAAAGAGAAGGGCAGAGAAGAATATAAATCAAGGAGGAAAGAATATGAGAAAGGAAAGTGACAGAGGAACAGGGGTTGAAGATTTGTTAATATATATTGATGTTGTGGGAGAGTGGCACAGCTCTTTATCCAAAGCACACACTCAACATCACTTAAAACAGATGCTCTAAGTTGCAACCACTGAATTTTATAATGTACCTGCCAAAGTAGCAGGCAGGGAAGGGCAGAAGGGGATGAGAGATGATGGAATATGGGAATATTGGTGATGGGAGTTGACACTGATGGTGTGATTGGTGTTGAAATATATATGTCTAAAACTCAATTGTCAATAATTTTGTAAACCAGGTTCCTTAAATAAACAAATAATTAATTAAAAAATAAATAAAAGTTATTTAAAGATGGGGCTGGAGAGACCATGCAGTGTATACGGTGCTTGCCTTATATGCAGCCAACTTAGGTTCAATCCTGGTACTCTATACTTGAACACTGCCAGAAGTAATTCCTGAATGCAGAGTCAGGAGTGACCTCTGAGCACTAAACTGTGAGTCCTCAAATAAACAAATTAAAGGGTAAAATAAGTTGCCTGAAGATGTAAAGTTCATAGAATAGCTAACATGATCTTAAAACTGAGAGAGGAGGGAGAAAGAGTTCCAAATTAGATGTGCTACAATAAATGACTTAAAGTCTTACTATAAATATTCAAACTAGTGTGATATTGGTGTAATGATACAAAAATGGAACAGTGAAAACAATAACATTTAGTCACAAACTCATATGTATATTTCCAATGCACTTTTTTTTTTTTTGGTTTTTGGGTCACACCCAGCAGCACTCAGGGTTTGCTCCTGGCTCTACGCTCAGAAATGGCTCTTGGCAGGCTTGGGGGACCATATTGGATGCCGGGATTTGAACCACAGCCCTTCTGCTTGCAAGGCAAATGCCTTACCTCCATGCTATCTCTCAGGCCCCGTCAATATACTTTTAACAGATGTGGTGAGATAATTCCATATAAAATGTAAAGTTTTAATTTTATTAATTAATTATTTAATTTTATTAATTGGTTGGTTTTGCTCTTTGGGCCATACCTGCTCTGCTCAGAGCTCTTTTCTGGCTGTGTGCTTAGAGATCACTCATTCCTGGCAGTGCTTGGGAGGACTGTGGGAGGACCTCACAACCAGAGGACTGGGATCAAATTCATATTACAGCAAAGCAAATATCTTACCTCTGAACTACCTCTGTAGACACCTAGAAAAAACATTTTATTAAGAAAATAGTTCTGAGACAATTGAATAAACGTGTAAAAAATCCATGTTGACCATTTATGCCTTATAAAATGATGGATCATGATCTTCTTTACTTAAAAGCTAAAACTTTAAAGATCATAAAAGAAAATGTAGAAGACTTTCTTTTTGACCTGGAGGTTAGCAAATATTTCTTAGAAAGGACATAAAAAATGCTAACACTAACAGAAAAAATCTACTTCAAAATTTTTGAGGTCATTTTTTTTTAGTATTTAAAAGTATTATATTTAAAAACTACAGACTGAAATAAAATATTTCCAGCACATACAGATGACAAATATAGGTCTCCAGAATTCACACATCAAAAGCAAGTTTGAAATTATCATACCAACAATTTCTGTGACAATCTACTACATTTAAATTGTTATAAAGTTCTGTGGTACCATGAAACCAGTTTTAGAGCCAAGGAGTTTCTAAGTAAGAGTATCATTTCTCTAACATTTCAGAGCATATTTCAGCCACTCTTCTAGCTCCATTTATTCACCAAAATATGGTAACTAAAATCTTACCAGAGAACTTTTTCTAGGCCAACTTGTAACACTATATTTCCTTGCAATATTCAGTTTAACTGAACCATCTGAATTTTGCAACTACAGAAAACCCATGAGGATTTGAGAAACTGTTCCAAAAGATTTCTGAAAATCCTGCATGTGGGTGGATAATCAGAGCTGTGGTTATTTTAATTCAATAAAGGATAAAAATAGAAAGTTATCAGAGAGTCTAAGAATCTTAAAAGGAAACATTTATACAGTTTCTTTTCTCAGGGATTCATGCTTCAGCGAGCTGGATGGTGAGTTCAGTCAGAGGTTTTTATATGAGTGTTTGAATTTCTGTCTTCAAGCCTATATTTTTCTGAGGGTGAAAGTAGAATGTATTACAGTGAACTAAGAGTTATTTAAATGCTATCAATGAACAAGACAGCTAATCAAGCAACGTGTGTTGGGTAGGAGAACTTAAATCCTGAGGTCTCAAAGTATTGGAAAGTTATCACCTTTCAAATTATCATTCCCCCAAATGCAATTTTTCCTGATAAGGCTATGTTTGCTTATTGTAGAGATTTTGTAAGGCCTTTAAAATCAGAAGAAAGAAACGACATATTATGACACATTTAGTTATTCTTATATCTTTTTTTTTGTCCCTCAATTCACAATACAGACCAGGCAAAGGGCTTGGATTGAGGCGTATATGGGGTGCATTTACTGTACCTCCTCTTTCTATACAGTCAGTGTAAAGAACATAGCCTGTGGTAAGAATTGGGAGGCCTTATCTTTTCTTTTCTTTTTTTGATTTTTAATATATATCATATATAATATTATATGTTTTATATAATATATAAAATATATAAAATCCTTCACCAGTGCAGCATTCCCATGACCAATATCCTAGTTATTCTTATATCATCATAGTTTAGATCATTTCCTAACAGTGTGTTGTAAGCATTTCTCTATAGTTAAGAGAATCTACACACTAATTTTCCTTAACTATTTCTCTATGAATTTCCAATTATTGCTAGTTGTTCCTTATGCAAGATGACTAATTTTGTAACCAACACCACTATGCATAAATTTTTACAACTACATTGTTCGACTGCTACCTAGAATTCCATTTAACTGTGATAATGATTATGAAACTTAAAAAGAAAAAAAATTGACCTTTCAGCAGACTGATTTCTAAAACCTCTTGCTCTTTAATGAATGCACTAATAGTATCCTTTTTTGCTATATCTATACTAGCATATTCTCAATTATAAAGCTATGCCAATTTAATAGATGAAAATATAGACTTTTTAGATATTAGCAACTTCAGTTAATCAGTAGTCCATTTTCCAATTTGGAATTAATTCAAAATGCAATGAATTTCTTTCTGTCAATGTCAGTATCATTATTCACTTGGATTCCATTTTCAGTTTTCTTACCAATGCAACAGCTCTATCCTCCCAATTAGAAAGGTGAGTTAAATTTCTGTGTAAAATATCTATTGGATGCTAATGCGACTGCTGAATAGGACAGTAGGGTAGGGATGGATACAGAAGGTTATTCTTAGCTCTTTTCATCAGCCATCTGTAGATGGCTGGTTTGAAGCATTTTTTTCTAACCATAGTTGAATACTAACTTTTCGGATATCATAAGAATTACCTTAATCTAAATCCTAATAGGATATGACTTGGGCTACAGCTCCCTATTACTTATTATAAAGTTAACAAACTCTTGACTATTGCTTAGGCATGATTAATAGAACATGTATGTCATCTTCCTATGGACATGCCTTTCTGTATACCTTTATATACCTTTTGACATACCACTAAACCATTCATAAACATCCAGTTAAATGCCAATGCCATACATGTTTTTACAATCCTCTTTAGTACAAGAAACAATAATTAAAGAATGAAATAGAGTACAGTGGGTTGTGTGATAAATTATTTGCGGCCATTTGCCAATAAGATTTTCTTGTTTGAATGAAAGGAATATAGTAGAAGGCATAACCTGGGGAAAAATAGATTAATCAAGACAGAGAGAAGTGGGTTATCAGAGGAGGAACAGATGTCTCAGAAGACAAACATAGTGAGAATGAGAGTATTTATATGAATCTGTGCATACATTTGTATAAACTGAAAGAGTCCTAACCGAGAAGTAGGAGAAGAGGAAAGTGCGTGTGGGAGGGAGTGTATATGCGAGAGTGGAGAGAGAGAAAAAGAGAGTGAGAGAGATCTAATGGGGATTTAATTTTAAATATGCAGTGTTAGTGTCCTAAAATACACCTTTGCCTCCCAGGCTTCTGCAGGTTCATTTAAGCCCTTGGAAAGGCTGGCACAATGTTGCATCGTCTCTCAGAGGCATCTTGCTGAACCAGGCCATGAGCCTGCCCCCTTCTACTTGATTGCTTTGGGCAGAGAGCTGTCCTGGATGACAAGAAAAGGCTAGCAAGCATCCATCTCCTTGGATTCATCTATTCCTGGTGACTAGAGAAAGTAAGTCAAACAGCAGAACACAGGTAAGGGTGAAAGAAAAATGCAGAGGTAAAATACAAAAGACAGTTTTTGCATTCTTTAGACAGTTTGCAAGCTTTGGGGAATGCTAGGAAATGAGGAATCTTTCAGCTCAAAGACTTGAAAGTTGTTCTTGGGCCCTCCTCGGGAGAAATCCTGCTTGCCAACCTGCTTAGATTTCAAGATGAGACACTGCCATAAAAGGACCCCTAGGAAGGAAATTACTTCAGTCATCGCCACCTGCATGCTTGGGTTTCTGCTTCTGGAAGAGCAGGTGGGCAGAATCTACTGGAATGACTACCAGTGGTCCTTTATCCAAGGACACACCTGGAAACTGTGGTAGTGCATTTAACCCAAAAGAATGAAAACCTTGTCTGGGATTTACCATACATTACTCATACTTGGGAATATATGTTTTGGATTAACATATGTTTAGGAGCTCCAGGACCCCCCTATTCAATAGAAGCAGAAGGAAGATTGACAAGGTAGGGAATGGTCTTAAAATCTTCCAAATTCCTGGGGCCGGAGAGATAGCATGGAGGTAAGGCATTTGCCTTTCATGCAGGAGGTCATCGGTTCGAATCCCGGCGCCCCATATGGTCCCCCGTGCCTGCCAGGAGCAATTTCTGAGCCTGGAGCCAGGAATAACCCCTGAGCACTGCCGGGTGTGACCCAAAAAAAAAATCTTCCAAATTCCTAATTAGGAATAGACTAATAGGAATAGCCTAATAATAGCTCTAGACAAAAAAAAAAAAAAAAAAAAAAACAACCCCAAAAAACAAAAAACAAAAAAACAAACATGGGGCTTACATATGCAATACAACCTTTGCTCATTGATATGGAATGATGCTAACTGAACTTGGCTGAAGTTGGACATGGTTAAGTCTCCTGAAATGAAGCTTCTACAAGACCAAGTGTGTGATGGCTTCCTTGTCATCCTAGATTTCATCCCATCTTTTTCTGCCTCTTGAGAGTTCTTGGCTGTAGGATGTGTTGTCAGTGACTTGTTCAGCAGGTGGAGCTCTATAACTATGCAGGGAATGCCACATCTAGGCATAGAGAGTTTTCCCCCTCTGCTTGTTTGAAAGAGATCAGACTTTCTGGTGAAAGCTGAAGATCATGGTGATAGAGTTGTTCTTGTGGGATTTTCTTAGCAGAAAGTGTTTCTTGATGTGATGTTTCTGATTGTGTGCGACGGCAGAATGCGTTCCTGGTAAGCTTTTTCCCTTTTGGTATCCTTTGTCATTTTCCTGCTCAATTAAGTTTGGTTTAGGGGATTGGATTTATTAATATGATTAGCACACTTGGCACTGGTGATGATTATAATTTGCCACAGAAGCACTGGGGAATCCACTGTTTAACTTTGAATCACATCTTTCTCCTTTGTTCACTAGGTCTATTCAATGCTCAAGGCTCTTTTCACGCATGTTTGCTTCTCAGAACAACTCCAAAAATTATTTTACTTTCTTTTTTTAAATGGGTGTCTCTAACTTCATGTTGATATTTCAAATTTTTTTTTTGGGGCCACACCCGGTAACGCTCAGGGGTTACTCCTGGCTATGTGCTCAGAAGTTGCTCCTGGCTTGGGGGACCATATGGGACACCGGGGGATTGAACCGCGGTCCGTCCAAGGCCAGCGCAGGAAAGGCAGGCACCTTACCTTTAGCGCCACCGCCCGGCCCCGATATTTCAAATTTTTATTTAGTTTTTTTTAATTTGGTCACTGTAAAATTACAAAGAATTTGTGAACAGGTTTCATTATATAATGCTTCAACACTGATCCCTTTACAATTGTCCACTGCATTCTACCAATGCCCCTATTTGCCTCCCTCTTACCAGTCTGCCCCTATAATATATAAATATACAAGAAATTTTATATATAATATTTTATGTACATTCTATATAAACTTCATGTATATTTATATACATATACATTTATACATGTTTATATATAAATACATATTTATATATTTACATATATATTTGTTTTATATAAATATGTATTTATATATAAAAATTTATTATTTATTTAAATATACATATCTTTACATATATTAATAAATGTTTGCAGTGTGGTGTACAGTACTGACAGGGTTGCTGACAGGGTTTCATACATAACACCTTACTACCTTTCAACATTACTTTCTCTCTCCCCTTGAATGCTTCTCTCTACCATAGCCATTATCCCCTCCTGACCTTCCCCCTCTTAAGAAAGTAACTTTATGAAAATCATGACATATTTATTAAGCTTGGGGTACCAGGGATCAAACCCTGGTTAGCCTCATGCAAGGCAAATTCCCTATTCACTGTACAATCACATTGGTCCCCAAACTTTTATTTTCCTGAACACAACGTCAACAGTCAGAAGAAATACTAGAACTGTGATAAGCCTCTTTCTGTGAATTTGAGACTTAATTGTAGAGTACTTGTAGAGTTTTTATAAGACTATAAACATGAAATATAGAACTTGTCCAGTGAAACAAATATTAAAAACCGACGTTGTTCTGGAAAGTCTAGTAGGCACTGAGGACACAAGATTGATCACATATTTATTTCCACCTATGAGGATCAACAATTCCATGAAGAAGATGACATATGGATGGTGCTATTTGTACATATGGTAAAATTATATGATTATATGAGAACAGATTAAGCCTATGATAATTTAAAACCTTGAACAATCTTACTCATCTTTACTTATTAATGTACAGAGAGTTTTTAAAGGATGTCACAATTTTACAAAATATTATTGATGAATAAAAATACTTGGAAATTGAACAGTTATTTCTGTACAGAGAGGATTTTTAGAACATCATTAACAAGAAGAATACTAACAATAATGACTACTGTTCTCTTTCTACTTCCTTTTCTGCTTCTGGGATTAAACCCAGAGCCTCATACATGCAAGGGAAGTACTCACCCATTGAACCACATGCCTATGCCTTTAATGGCTAAGTTCTTTCAAAGTAAATTGTGTGTACTATTTTCAGAGCTCATTCATGTCATCTCTACAAAGAGTCTCTAAAAAAATAGATGCTGTGATTATTTTTGACTGTAATTAGGATATAATTAACACTGAAATAGGTTGAAATTTTCCCCAAGATTAATCACTAATTAGTACTAAAACCCAGATATAATTTCATCACACACATAGACGAACATGCTACAAACATGGAGAGGTATTCCAGGACAAATAAGCTGTAGGAGAAAACAGAGAATAGGTCTAAGTCCATGTTGGCAGAAATCTAGGAAGCACCTTGGATTACTGCTATAAGAAATTACAATTCACAGAATGTTTTTTTTTTTTTTAATCAAAGAAGAGTTAGATCAGTGTCTTGGCTAGATGATTCCAGTTTGGGGTGTAAGATTGGAAGAGGACTGAAGGATAGATACCATTTACTATGTGAAAAATGTGTAGGAAGCCAAAGGTTTTGGCTCCAGGCAGAGTACATATAAAAACTTCATGATGAGTGAATATAGCACTAAAATATTTCAATTGGACTGTGACATATATCCCGTGATAATGAGACAAGAGTAATGAAAGATGATATTAAAGAGAAATGGGGACCAGATTGAAAAGTTTGATTTTTTTTTCTTTGGTTTTTGGTTCAACCTGGCAGCACTCAGGGGTTGCTTCTAGCTCTATGCTCAGAAATCGCTTCTGGCAGGCTTAGAGGATCATATGAGATGCCGGGATTCAAACCACCATCCTTCTGCATGCAAGGCATAATGCCTTACTTTCATGCTTTCTCTCTAGCCCCCAAAAGTTTGAAATTTTCTTTAAAAGAGTGTATAGGGTATGCAGATACATTATAGGAGTTAAAGCCTTTTACAACATCGATCTTGGGTTGATTCCTAGTACCATGTATGGTCTCCTGAGCATAACCAGGATTGTCCCTAAACACAGAGTCAAGAGTTAACTGAAATATGACCCAAACCAAACAACACATAGATAAAATGCAACTCCTGAATATTAAAAGCCTGGGCTAAGTTGGTAGCATGTATGTTTTGTAAATATCCATCTACAAAGTATAAAATAGATCTTAAAGATTGTGAGCAGGGAAGGTAGCAACACAGTGAGCAGGGAAAGGAGTTTGGAAGCCTTTATAATAGTCTGAGCAAAAAATGATGGCAGCTTAAAATAGAGCATTAGGGCCTGATATGAAATTAGCAGGACTTGATTGATACATTGATTGGTCATCTAGAAAGGAAGTAGTGAGGGAAGAGTAAAAAGAAAGTCACCATAGGATTTAGTTTAATCTTATACTTATTATACTGGCATAATCAGTAATTAGCAACCCATTCACTTTTCAAAGCAGTATTTGTGTAATTTATATGGATCGTTTCTTCTCCTTAGCCATGAAAGGTATTAGAGCTTGTGAGATTGCACAGGACATCAGCCTTTGTCTTGCATGCAGCCAGTCACAGTTTGATCCTCAGCTTATGGTCCCTTAAGTACAGCCAGAGGTCACTCCTGAACACAGAGCCAAGAGTATTCCTGAACACAGCCAGGTGTGTCCCCAACCCTCACACAGCCCCCATGCACAAAAATATCTCAGGGGTTTTATTTTTTTAACTTTTTATTTATTTATTTATTTATTTATTTATTTATTTATTTATTTATTTATTTATTTATTTGTTTGTTGGTTGGTTGTTGGGTCACACCCAACACTCAGAAATCGCCCTTGGTAGGCTGGGGACCTTATGGGATGCCTGGAATCGAACCAGATCCCCTACCAGTCCGCTGCATGCAAGGCAAATGCTCTACCACTGTACTATCTCTCAGACCCCTCTCAGGGATTTTAAACTTGAGCAACAGAATTGATCCCACTCATGATTCACAAAGGCGAATACATGGATCAGGAAAAAGAAAAATTCTGGACATACTGAGTTTGAGTGCCTGGGAATTTAAGACATTAGCTGTCTTGAAGATCATATGGTATTTAAGAGCTAGAGAGGTAACCTAGTAGTTATTTGCATTAAATGAGTATATTAATTATGAGGGATACATTAGAGCTCCTGTCACTCTGAGGAGGCAAGATTTTGCAACATTTTGTCTATAGTATCAGGTATTCAGTGAGATTTTGGAGAAAATTTCATTAATTCAATATTTCCTGTGGGTTTACAAGTGAGTGGATGGATGTTTCCTGTATAAGAATGGTTACTGGGAGATTTCTAAGTAGGGCAATCACATAGCTCTATAAGTAGGACTACCACTGGTGCCCCAGGGCATATAGTCATGCTACTTTGAAAGAGTGTGAGAGTTGGTCCCAGCCATGAAGAAATTTACTGTCTACTTAGTGAGAGACAGCTAACAATTTTCTAGTAAGAGCCAGAGAAATACTAGTGATAGTAAGATGCTTACCTTGCCTGCAATCAACCCAGATTTGATCCCCAGCATCACATATTATTCCTACCAAGCCCACCAGGAGTGATCCCTGAGCATAGAGTCAGGAATAAGGCCCAAACATTGTTGGGTGACATCCAAAACTATACATATGTGTGTGTATGTATGTATGTATTTTAGTAAATTATAAAGATGATAAGCTTATTCTTCAAAGCTAAATTTCTTTATTTTAGACACTATGGTTTATAGAGTAGCTCATAATACAGTTATGTCTCACATTTAATATTCCAATGCTAATCTCACTATCAGTGTAACATTCTCTCCACCTTTGTCATTAGTTTTCCAGCCTCCTCGCAGCCTGCTCCTAGGCAGGTTTGAAAACTTACTTAAAATTGTTTATTACAACTAAATGCTAATGAAGTTATTGGGAAAAAAACTCATTAAAAGAAAATTTGTGAAAATTGTCATATCTCACAATGGGGTTGTTATGTCATCGTCTTGAGGTCTACTAAGCTGTCTATTACTAGGTGAACATTCTGTTGTTGGTTTTGTTTGTTGAGCTTCTGTGACGTCTATGGAGCTGAGCTGTTGAACTCATATGGTAGTTCATAGGGGTCCTATGAAGGGCACAGAGTGGTCTTCTGAGAGGCCAGTAGGTCTATGAGTTTTTTCCACTAGTTGGGCCTCACTTTTGAGATTAAGATGAGTCTACAGTGTTGGCAGATGTGGCGGAAGGCTCTAGATTGAGGCTGTGGTTGCTGGGACTTCTGGAAGTATGGGAGTACAGGAGGAGGTATCTTTGCCTGGCTCCAAACCATGTCTTGAAGTGTCAGGCACAAAACTGGCGTACAGGAAGTCCTTTTTGGAAGCTAGGTGACTCTTCAGCGTGTCAGGCACAAAACTGGCATACAGGAAGTCCTTTTTGGAAGCTAGGTGACTCTTCAGCATTTCTAAACTTATTTTTTTAATTATGCTTTTGTAAATGCTCAATTGACAGTGCAAATTAGGCTTGTTTTGGAATTTTAACATAGGGAGAGAACCCTGTGGGAGCTGGAATAGGGCAGCATTTTTCTATGATGGCATCATGTTTTCCTGAAGTGTTTTGGGGAACAGGAGAATAATTCCAAAAGATAAAATTTATAGCAGCCTTTTTTGCTCTTCAGACCTTTCACCTGGTTCAATATTATTGTCACTTCTTCTATTAACACTAATTGAGGAGATCACACAGAAACTTTCACAGAGGGTCTTAGCATTTACAAATGGTCATCCAAGACTTGGCACACAAGATGGAAAGATCATAGAGTGGTAGATGGAAGATGAAAAACTATTAAGAAAATTGAAAGCATTTGAGGGTCATTGAGTAAGAAAGTAATAAATGGAGGCAGAGTTAGAGACATTCTCTTTTCTTTGTTAAAGAGTCTTACTTAGCCAGGTCTTGCTTATCATGAAGATACAATTTAAATCTTCACCTTCTTGAAGGTTTCTGAGTTTCCTCTTAGCAATTAAGAAGTCATCTCTGGGCCAGAGCTATAGAACAGTGGATATGGAGTTTGCCTCACATGTAGCCAACCCAGGTTCAGTCCATGGCATCCCATACAGTTCCACAAGCCTGGCAGGAGTAATTTCTGAGAACATAGCTATGAGTAACTTCTGAGCACTTTCAGGTATGGCCTCAAAATCAAAAAGAAAGAAGTCATTTCTGTTTCCAAGGCATATGCATATATCTCTCATCATAATATAGACTCCATATAGTTCTGAACTTTTTACTACTCTGAGTATTTCACTTGAGTTATTTGAGGGCATAAATGATCTTTTTGTTTTACTTTTTCCTAGTGTCCTGTTTCATCATTGAACCTTGAAGAAACCTGCCATCATGGAAATAACTTAGTTCATGTGAGCAGATAAAAGACCTAAATGAACAGATGGCAAGACTGAGCTTTGCTACTGAATGAGTTTGCTCACTTTCCACAGTATATATATCCTCATCTCTGTCTCTGCCTTCTGACAAGCTACACTCATCTCAATCCAACATTTCCACCTTTCTTCACTTAAGAATCCTGTGCTTTCTTCCAGGTTTAGCCCCAAACTCCTCATCTCTAGACAATATTTTCTAAATGTGTATTAGAACTCTTTGTCATTAATCTTTGGTTCCTCAGAACTCCAATAGTCCTGTTCTCCTAGACCTGAACTCCTCTATTTTATAGATGAGGAAATGAAACGTGACTGGTGGGGTTGGCTTTCCCCTACAGTTGGGCAGCATTCCCCCTTCAGAATGAGAACACAGCCCAATGATTCCCTTTCCATTGGCCAGGCTAAATAGACACAGCTGAACAAACTAACTGGGTCTTCTGTTTCAGTGTGAGTTGGTATCAAAAAAATCTTCCAGCTCATCCCTTTAAGCTCCTTTGCTTCCTGGGTTCTACTTTGTATTCATAGCAGAGCAATATCTAAGGGAGATATTTCTCTTTATGGCTGACCTTCTTGCCTAGACTTCTAAGCACAGCCAATTGCCAATAATGCCATTTTTTTCATAAGCAAGTTCTTAGCAGCACACTATATTATGTAAACCCAAATAGAAGTGCCAGAACAAATAGTTCAAACATTGCCTTGTCTGCGAGTGGCTGTCCTACCTATAGTTAACTGAAAAGGATGGTCATTGCTTTTCGTCCCTGGAGAGAGCTTTCACCAGTTTCAAAGTGGGCCAGTAACTCCCTGAACAGAGGACGAAGCAAACTATATTTAAAGCAGTATCTGTTTGTTTATGTTTTAGCCATTTTGGCAAACCATTTGAAAAAAATAAAATCTTTTGGTCTAAACTCACTTAAATCTCAGTTGCTGTTCCTATGCCAAGATAATTCTAGTGTAGCATCACCTAGAATTATTTAAAGCTGTGTATCTGCAAAGTATCCATGGCTGCTGTTGAACAAATCAGCCTGGAAGTTTCAAACCATATTGTTATTTTGCTTATTTGCTTGAAAAGGGGAGGGAGGGAAACTAAATATCAAAATATCTGACAAATGGGGGAAGAGGGAACCTTATTAACTTAGTCATTCAAGAAATGTATTCTGAGCACGTTGTGCTCAGACCCCGTACTAGGTGTTAGCAACAAAGCAATAATTAAGTCTTTGTTTAATTATTCTGATGTATAATAAAAGAACTCATGAGGGGGAGAGCGGATATTTATATCCCAAATAAGAAACCTGAAAATATAGGGATCTAAGTGTCATATGCGAGGTGACTGAGAAAGGCATATTAACACTTATTTGATCTGGAACTTAAAAAACAAGTGGTCTGCCCTGGGGATAAAATAACATTGTACATAGAGAAATGAGCTTATGGGAAGACAGAGAGGCATGAAAAGGCAGAAAGGTTCTAAAAGCATGAAGTTATTGTAAGAAACAGAATGTTAAGAACACAGGTTGAGGCAAATTCAAGCAAGTCTCATAGTCCATAATAAAGACTTGCGATTTGTAAGCACAGAGAATATCAGTGATATTTAAGAGATAACAAGGCCAGCAATGTTTGGAAAAGAAAATACATCAGTTAACTCCATCTGAGAGCCTTATCCACAGCAATAACATTTTCTGGTTTAGAAAAAAAATGTAAAAGGCAGTGTGGAACATACTTTACACACAGAGATTGTGGACAAGTTTAAGAGACTGTCGGAAATAGCAGATATAAGATAATAAAAGTTGGAACCAATGTAATTGGCAGTGGGATATAAAGATCACATCAAGAGACATTTTGCTGACACAATGAAACAAAACTCAATAAATTGAAGTTAGTGCACACATATTTACAATTGAATACTAGTCAGCTACCAGAAAAGATGAAAGCTTACCATTACTGACAGTATAGAACAACTGGAAGAAGTCATGTCAAGTAATAAGAAGAAAAAAGGAAAAAGAAAGACTGGATGATGGGTCAGAGTGATAGTACAGAGGGTAAGGTGCATTACATATGGCTGACTCTAGCTCTATCCCTAGTACTCCAAAGGACTCCCCAAGCACAACAAATAGTAATCCCTAAGCACAGAGTGCTTGCCAGGTATGATCTAAACTCCAGTCTGAAAAGAAAAATACTGAATGATCTTCTTCATATATGGGATCTAGAGAAGCAAAGCAAGGGAACCCATAAAGCCAAACTGAGATAATAGCTAAACTCTGCTGAGTTGAGGTGATTAGACATGTAGGGGGCAGGAATTAATGAAGGATGGTGTAGAATATTGGTACTTTGGTGGTGGATGTTGACTGGATACATATGTGTAAGACTTGTGAAATTGTGTTCCTCAAACATATACATTCTTATAAACTAGCATAGCTCTAAGTAAAAGAAATAGATGCATAATAAAAATGAATATATCTTGTCATCAGAGAGGCCTTCTCTGTCTAATTCATCTAAATTAAAGAATAGGAGATGACGGGTAGCTCAGAAGTTGAAGTGCTTGATTTGCAAGTGGGAATCTGAGAATTCTCTCTCCAGAACTGTCCACACACAACTGAGGGCACTGCTGGAAGCTGTGCTGTTTTTCCTGGCAGCTCTTGTTCCTGTGATCCCCAGTACCATCAACAACTTCAGACTGCACCATGGTCAACCAGCTGTGTGCTTCGGGTGAGCCTGAGTACCATTGCCAAGACAAAGCACATGACACAAATACCATGCAGATGGTGTGGTGTGCAGCCCTGGTGAGAACTATAGCCAGAGCTAGCACTACCACAATGAAAGGAGTATGACCCCATCATCAGTTGGACTGAAAGTGAAAGCACTTGTGGGGAGCCTAGCTGATGGAACCTAGAACAAAGGACACCTCAGAAATCCCTGACCTTGTCACCCACGTGACCAGAGGCGCCCATGCCCTGAGAACAAAGGAAATAGACAAATACTAAAGTAATTCAAAGCAGCTCAATACATCCAGCCAGAAAGAAAAATATAGAGCAACTTGCCTTTGTGTTAGCAAAAGATTATTATGATTACAGCTGATGTTTTATTTATGCTTGCTGAGTAAAATTTATAAGACTCTGTTTGGATCTTGTGCTTTCAGTATAAACTCGTGCTCAGGTCTACCTTTTTACCCCTCCCTATTACCTGCCCCCAGCTTATGCTAATGAGTGCTTGCAATTGTAATTGGTGGAAAAACTGTAACACCTCTATGACGTATTCTGCCTTTAAAAGCTGATCTCCCCCGGCAATAAACTCCTTTTGAACAGCATGTGTTGTCTTGAGGACTTTTCTTACTAACTTCTCAGTTTTTTCTTCACAGATCGGTTCTGCTTGGGCAAACCCACGAATTACTAGCGACCTTCATTTCCACACCCCCTCGGGTCGGGGGTTCCCCACGGAAGGTTGCAAGCACTGTGACCCATTGTGTGACCACCCAAAAAAAAAAAACTACAATTAATGAGTGAATGTCACATGCAAGTGTGGGTGCAAACCTCAGTCATCACAACTTCATCAGCAGAGAAAAGAAAAGGAAAGGTAAATTATGGCCTAATTAAGAAAAAATAATAACAATCCTCAACTCACAACATACCCGATCTTTTTGTTGTTGTTACAGAACTTTTTGGGGGCCCCCTCATTGGTTCCAACTACCCAGGTATTAAGTGACCAGCACTCCTGGATCCATCTGCTGTAGGAATTTGGCAGCAAATAGGACTGCTTGCACTTAGAGAAAGGATAAGGATGGGTCAAATCCCAGGGGATTCTCTTCCCAACAAGTCTCTGGCTGCTGCATCATCTATTTCACCAAGACAGGATATAATTTATTATTTGCATAAAGGAATCCTCTCCCCCCTTGTGCATTTTTAAACAATGAAATGTCTGGATTTTGTGAAAATAAAAGGTTTTTTTTTGGGGGGGGGGTAGACACACCAGGTGACTCTCAGGAATCAGTTCTTGGCTATGCGCTTAGAAATCACTCCTGGTTTGGGGGACCATGTGGGACACTGGAGAATCGAACCATGGTCCATCCTAGGGTTAGCACATGCAAGGCAAATGCCCTACTGTTATGCCACAGCTCTGGCCCCAAAAGGTTTAAAAAATTAAAAAAAATAAACCCTTTTATTATAAAGAGTAGTGTCTGTTATTTTGCCAGTCTTGTGCTTTTTTATCCCTCACTCTTTGCCCTGTGTCCCCTACCTGAGGTCAAGGGTGATGCTCTGATCATTCTAATGTCTAGTTAGGTCACTGGAACATCATAAATGCTCAGTAAACATTTGCTGAAGAATAAATCTAATAAGGGATGGAGAAGGGTCAGTGTACTCTTGGATACAAGAGTTTTGGATTCAACTCAGAGCCTAGGAGCCAGGGAAGGCTCATAGAAGTGAAGCTGGTGCATCTTAAGAAACAAAATTATTCCAGCAAAACTGAGAGTATGGACTATTGGAGTGGATGCAGTCAGGAGAGACCCTGAAAGTCAGTGAGGAACTGGAGACTGTACCACTTACAAGAGTCTCCAGAGAATCCTGAATGGCAGGTCTTTATTTTGGTAGACTTGTCCCTGGCTTCTATATCAACCATCTTTAAAGGGTTGACATGACTTATCTCCACATCACTTAATTGCCTACTTCTTAGCCTGGTTTCTTTGGTTAAATTTCTATCAACTGCATGTAAATGGAAGAGTTCATTTGGGGAAGAAAAGAATTGAACATTAATATTCCTCCATTTTTTGGATGGAAGCCCTCAGGGTCTCTGCTTTAATAAGAGTTAACTTCTGGGTGTTCTGGTTTTTATCCATTCTTTAGAGCCATTGCTGGTACCATTTATATAGGATGTTGACAAAAGGAATGCCTGGGACTGCTGTTTATTTGGGTCATTCTAGAAGAAGAGATGCCTATTCCTCAGGCTACTCAGAAGAATCAGATTCTGAAGAAAACTTTTGCATCTTCATGAAGATCGTTTTGTTAATCACATTCAAAGGACTTGTCTCTGTTGAATTTCTTTAAGTAGCTTCAGAATTTCAGTATGTAAACCTTTCCCTACTTGCTTTTTTCCCCCTGCTCAAGTCATTTCCTTTGCTTATGCCTTTGCCTTTCATATCACCTCAGAAATAGAAACTTCACAAAAGTCATTTTAAATATGGAGATTAAACAGGCACACATTTGAGACCACCAAAGTGGGCAGTATCTTACTCATAGTTTCCCAAAACTTCAGTTATTAACATACCATATTAGTGGCTTTTCATAGACATATAAAGTCAGTATTATCACCATTTCCCTTTAAATAGATCTGCTTTTTAATTTTAAACTCATTTTAAGCATTATAAAATCATGAGTAAGACACTATATTTATAAGCTCTCCAAGGCCCATTAAAATATGAGAAATTAATACCTCACTCTTTTCAGTAAATCTGGAAAGAAGAATTTGTCCTTTACAAATTGAACGCATATTATGAAGGTTCTAGAACAGGGCCCTGTGGCTATAAGACCTGACTGGTTCCCATCTGCAGTGGCTGGCCTTCTTGCTACTGAGAATTTGAACAACATCACAGGATTTACATTTCCCTCTTTAATTGGGACTTGGTATCACTGAATTCTAAAGATAGATTTTAAGGTTGATAAATTAGCAAATACTCACAATCAAGCTTTGCAAATAAAGAGAGCCCAAGGGATGCTACATAGCATGATTTTGTAACCACCTTATTAGCTGTAGTCTCCCTTTATGTCTAAAGAAGAAAGTTATCTTTTAGGCTTTAAGAACTCTATGCCTCCAACAGCATAGATTTCCCATTCTGTCTCCTTCTGACTGTTTTATAGTCTCCCCAGTTTTGTTGCTTTTATTCATTGTCTTTCTAAGACAAGTCCTTTGGGACTCAATGGTGAAGATCAGTCTGTCTTGTCACACTTGGTCTGAAGATGTTGCCATATGTTTTATGATCTTTTTTTTGGGGGGGAGCACACCCGTTTGATGCTCAGGAGTTACTCCTGGCTAAGCGCTCAGAAATTGCCCCTGGCTTGGGGGACCATATGGGATGCCGGGGGATCGAACCACGGTCCTTCCTTGGCTAGCGCTTGCAAGACAGACACCTTACCTCTAGTGCCACCTCATCGGCCCTGTTTTATGATCTTTCTCACAAAGCTATTCATCTAGCTTTAGAAGGCAATGAAGTATTCCACATTGAGTCTTTAGATAATTAAAGCTTATCCTCAGTAAGCTCCCAAATATTTCTTAAAAATTTTGATAGAATCTTCCTAAATACATTACACACTTGATTTCCTTCTTACATAAATGTAATACAATTTCACCCAGAGAGACAGAAATATGTGTGTAGTAAAAGGAACATCTCAAGTTCTTCTGTATTTATTCATACTGTGATTTTTCTCTTTGTCGCATAAGTAGTATCATAATATGATTATCAAGTTTCTTTTTTTTTTCACACCCAGTGATGCTCAGGAGTTATTCCTGGCTATGTGCTCAAAAAACACCCCTAGCTTGGAGGTACCATATGGAATGCCTGGGGATCAAACTGCGGTCTGTCCTAGGTTAGCGCATACAAGGCAAACATCCTACCACCTGTGCCACCACTCTGGCCATCAAGTTTCTTTTTAAACCTTGATTCTTCAGCCTGATCTTCAAGAAATCCATGTTTTATTGGATTAGTAGACATGATAATATGTCCAAGAAATAGTTAGAAAAGTTTGGAAGTGTAAGAACAACTAAGGTTGAAATTCATGTTCTTGTCTGATCAGAAAGGATGAATGAAATACAAAGATACCTAAACTGAATCTGAAAAGATGAATCAAAGGTCATCTTGAAGCTCAACATGGTTGAAATATTTTAGAAGAGAGAACAATTACAACAATGACACCAACTTTTTTGAAAGTCAGATTTGTTTGTTGATAAAGACCAGTAGAAATCTGAATGAAAAGGTTTTGTTAGAGCCCGGAGAGATAGCACAGTGGTGTTTGCCTTGCAAACAGCCGATCCAGGACCAAAGGTGGTTGGTTCGAATCCCGGTGTCCCATATGGTCCCCCGTGCCTTCCAGGAGCTATTTCTGAGCAGACAGCCAGGAGTAACCCCTGAACACCAAAATCAAAACAAAACAGAAAAACCCAAAAAAAACAAAAAACAAACAAACAAAAACAAAAACAAGTAAAGTTTTGGGCCCAGAGAGATAGCACAGCGGCATTTGCCTTGCAAGCAGCCCATCTAGGACCAAAGGTGGTTGGTTCGAATCCCGGTGTCACATATGGTCTCCCATGCCTGCAGGAGCTATTTCTGAGCAGACAGCCAGGAGTAACCCCTGAGCACTGCCGGGTGTGGCCCAAAAACCAAAAAAAAAAAAAAAAAAAAGGTTTTGTTTACCCAAATCATTTTTCAATTTTTCTTTTAATTGCATCGAGGAACCCTAAAGATAAAGAGTACAACAGCCAGCTCAGCTCTAGATTTCAGGAATTCATTCTGGAGTAACTTCACATTTCACAACTACTTATTTATTTAATTATTTATTTATTGTTTTGGGGCTACACCTGTTGACACTCAGGGGTTACTCCTAGCTATGTGCTCAGAAATCGCTCCTGGCTCAGGGGACCACCTGGGACACCAAGGATCGAACCCAGGCCCAGCCTGGATTAACCGATGGTAAGGCAAACACCCTACCACTGTGCTATCGCTCCAGCCCCTCCACATCTATTTATTAAGCATTCACAGTGCAGAAAAATTATCTTATCACACCAATAGTGGAGTGAACAAGAAGGATAAAGTCCTACTCTTGTGCAGGTATGGAATTGTGGATGATGTGAGGTAAGTCTATCAGGAGATTCGCTGATTATACAAGAGATACATTTCCAGAAATCTTTGCATCAAAGACACATAGAAAATAGTGAGATATTTTCCCAGACTTTCTAAATGTATTTTAAAAATCATAAAACGTTTGTTACAAAGGAGCAGTATATATTCAGCACACTGCTCTGAATAGATGTCAGCGACACATGGATTTCAAGATAATTTTCATAATTCAAGCTCATGGGGTGAGGTGATGATAAGTGTGGATTTCGGTGGCATTAGCTGAGATAGTCCAGCAGCATTTAAAATTGAGATTCTGTAGTTTATAATACCATTATGAAGGGTTTTGAAAGCACACAATTCCAACACCCCCCCACCCATCACTGGTGCACCTGCTCCCTTTCACAAGGGCCCCAACTCTCTTCCTCCTATTCTCCCATTCAACAGTGCAATTAGTTCTCCCATGATGGTGCCTTTGAACCTTTGTGGCTACTTTGTTGTATATCTTTAAGTTCCATACCTGTCCATTTCCTTCTGACTGACCTCACTCAGCATGATGTCCTCTAGTAACATCCATGTTGCCCAGTACATTTTTGAAGGTAGAAACGAGCTCCTCTCTCTTTAAGAGCATTCTCTGATACTGCTGATCTCGTCACTTTCCTGTTCTGATCTGGAGAATCATATTCTCTTCTATAATAGCTCTGATTTTTCACTTATTAATTTGTTGATATATTGTGCATGTATTTTCCTGTTTTTCTCCACTGCTCTCTGCAATTTTATTCATCGCTCTAAGACAAGGACCAAATACTTAAATACATAGCAAGCACTTCAAGAACCCTCAAGTGAGGGCCAGAGAGATAATATAGGCATTAAGATATTTGCCTTCATGCTGATGACCCAATTCAGTCTCTGGCACTGCATATGGTCCTCTGAACACCACTAAGGGTCATTCCTGAGCACAGAGACAGGAGTAAGCCCTGAATCCCACTGGGTGAGGTATTCCCCTCCACAAAAGGAAGTTAAGGAGAAGGGATTCTAGACTAATTTGTAGAGCAAAGGGACTATTACTCCAGCTCAAGATACTGAAGTACATGCTTTTCAAACAGGAGCCTTAAGTTCAATTCCTAACTAGTGAGCTCTGAATAGCTTCAGAATAATACAGTATATGGCTTCCAAACAAAAGCAAAGCAAAACCAAACAGCAATACATATTATCTCATCCCCTAATTCCCACATAGCTGTATCCAAGCACTAACTCTGCATTCTTTTTTTTTGGGGGGGGAGGGGAAACACCCAGTGATGCTCAGGAGTTACTCCTGGCTTTGTGCTCAGAAATCGCTCCTGGCTTGGAGGACCATAGGGGGACTCCTCAAATTGAGCCCAGGTTCGTCCTGGGTCAGCCAAATGCAAGGCAAACACCCTACTGCTGTGCTATCTCTCCAGTGAATCTGCATTCTTACAGCATCATTAGGAGTGGCTATTGGTCTCCTGGTCAACTCTGAGGAGGTCCCCTAAAATAGATAGGCCAACAAATAAATAATGGATGCTAGAGTGACAGTGCAATGGTAATGGATAATGCACTTGCCTTGTCCATGACTAATTCAGGTTCAAGCCCTGGCAGCACAGATGGTCCTGAACATGGAGCCAGGAGAAGACCCTGAGAACATTTGGGTGTATCCCCTAACCCAATAAAAGGAACAATGAATTTCCAGAGAGATCAGAGGAATACTAGAAAACAGTAATGTCATTTAAGTTAAAGAAAAATACAATTTTAAGAAGAGCAATGCCCCAAACCATAAAATATCGATGAGGACTAGATGTCGTCCATCTAATTTGGCAGCCATCTTGATTAAGATAGTTTCAATATAATGGTTGGGCCAAAAGCCAGGTGCAGCAAGATGGTGCAGAAAGCATACAGTGAGTGCAGAGTGTTCTTCCAAGAAGCTTCAAGATGAGAAGAGGCAGAAAGGGGTGATTCTGGGGACTTGGTGGGAAGTTAGGAAGAGATGTTTTTGTAACTTGAGGAGTGAAGAGAACAAGAAGATACTGTAGACATGGGAAAGAAGATGAATGATGGAATGAAGTCCCTTAGCAGAACAGAAAATACAGTGAAGAGGTAGAGGAATAGACCTTTGTAAACAAAATAGGTTAGGAATTGGGGGGGCTTGATGATAGTCTGGACATTCTTTGTAAAGTGAAATGCAAGGGTGTCTGAAGTTAGAAAATAAGAGAAGAGATGGAAGAGTGGTGAAGGGTGAGTGATGTTGTCAAAAAAAAAGACTTGTACTGATGAAGCCACATATTGGGATTGAAAGAAGAAACTGACTGTGGGTATAGAAATGGATCACTGAAAAGCATTTGCCTCCCATGACTTCTCAGCCTGACTGGCAGGGCCAATTCTCAATGCTTGAACTTCCCTCCTACTGTACTAATTCCAGCCAACCCTCTGGTCTCTCCTTGCAACCTACTAGGAGATGTGATTTATCGTTCCTCTGTGCTTTTTAGTGGGAAGGAACAGCTTCCTGCAGAGTGCAGCTGAAAACACGGCCCCTGGGAAACAAAAGATGCTTTCTTTTCTGCCCCTGCCCGCTGTTCCCTTTTTAGTATCTGGCCAATGAGGATTTAAGAGTGTCTTTCATGCATATCAAAATTGTCCTGAGACTCAATTTATAAAATGTCCTCTGACTTTCCCCTCTACCCCCAGCTGTGTGTGTGGGCTACACTGGGTTGTTTACTCTCTGGTTAAAAAAATAAAAAATACTCCTGGGAGGATGTCTTTTTTACTGTCCTTGGGTCAGCTTTTTGTAGCTGTTATGATTGTTCTCTCACTCCTTTTGTCACTTATGTGATCCCCTAGGGCCATCATAACTGAGTACCACACAGTGAATGGTGGAACACAACACTGACTCTCTTATGTTCTGGAGGCTAGCGAATCAAAATCAAGATGTCTGCAGGGATCTGGAAAAGAATTCTTTTCCCTTTTCCTCTTTTCTAGGGTTTTGGCAATCCTTGACATTCCTTGAATCTCAGCTGCCTCCTTTTCTGCTATTTCCCATGCATCTTCTCTCTGTGTGTTGTGTCTGGGACTGTGGGTTTAAGAGAATACCATTTTGGGGATTAGAGGTCCACCCTAATCCAGTATATGAACTCATCTTCACTTTTTACAGCTGTAAAAACCCTATTTCCAAATAAGGTCTTCTGAGGTTTTGGATGAATTTACATTTGAGGAAAGGTACAAGTTCATTGTTCAATCTGTTGGATCCCTTTCCCAATTTCTCCTGATTAAAGGACCCCTGGATGGCCAAGCAGAGTCCCTTCCTTCCCAGAGTCTTCAAGCAGTCTTCAACCTGGTTGCAACTTTCCAGATGTTTTTCTGGATATGCTGATGTCTCAATGTTGAAATATGATGCTATCTCTGCTATAATAGCGAAATGTGTAGGGGCTAAAGAAATAGTATAGCTGGTTAGGAGCTTGTCTTGAGTGTGGCCAACCCAAATTCAATTCTTGACATCCCAATATGGTTTTCTGATCCTTGTCAAGAATGATTTCTGAGCACAGAGCCAGGAGTAAGCCTTGAACACTGCTGGGTGTGGCAAAACCAAATCTTAAATCTCCCCCAAGTGTGCAATCTCTTCCAAGTATAACGCCCACTTAGATTACCAGTGTGATGAGAATTCTTTTCCTGTGGTCAGCACCCATCGAGGTATCTAGATAGGAAATCCCAGGAGATGACCTATAAGCAGCCATTTTTAGAATCTAGAAAATTGTTTTAGTTTTTGTCACAAGTGATAGACACCTACTCAATAGAAATTTCCTCTCCAAACTCGACTCAAGTGAAACATTAAAACTCAAATTAATTGTAGAGTCTGGGTGTTTTTCATACTTGATTTCCACAAAGTGGTGTTTTATTATTATTTATTGTATTAGTCATTGGCTGGTAACTAAGCCACTTTTGTCTCTTACTGGGGTTTTTTTTGTATATTTATTATTATTATTATTTATAATTTGGACCACACCTAGCAATGCTTGCAGGTTCCTCCTGGCTATTCACTAAGAAACTACTCTCCTTAATGTTAGAAAAACCAGATGGATACCAGGGATCAAATGAATGCCAGGGCTTAATGCCTTAACAACTGTACTAGCACTCTAGGCCCTGGTTTCCATTTTCAACTTATAGACTCCCCCTTGACCTACTTAGTAGGAAGTAAGTGTCAAAACCCAGCATGGAGTTTAAGGGCAGCATCTCTTGTTTTTCTTGTCCCTGTGCAAAGCCCCTCAGTCTGATGGTACTTTCCTGCTATTGAAATCAGAGCAGGGTTCCTAGGGTCTGGAAGAACAAAGTCTCAGACAACTTCATGCTTACTGTGCTCTTCAGAAAATCAAGGCTTTTCCTGTCTGTGGCTGACATTTGGCTGAGTTTTGGTCTCTCATAAAGCATATCTCTTACCTACTCAAGCTGATGGTGATGGTAGTTTTCTTAGTAAGCAATTAATTTTCACTTGAATCCTCATTCTCAATATTTTTGTTGAGTCGTTCTCCCACCCCTATTTTCAGACAATCTACCTCCCTTCTTCCATCAAGAACACAAGAAAGTAAACCTGAGATGCATTCGGAGACCTAAAGTGCAAGCCAGACAGAACAAAGGCAAGTATTTATAGGCACAGAACCGGAAGGAGAATGTATAGATGCATAAACAGAGGTGTTTACCCAGACAGAGAGTTTCTGCTTGCATTTAATTTCAGTCAGCAAGAAACTCTTAGCCAATTCTTATATTATTATATATCTACAAATTCTTACTATGAAGCATTTCTGTTTTCCTAAACATAAGATCTTACTTTTAATTCACCTTTTTCTTTTGTTTTGTTTTGCTTTTTGTTTTTTGGGTCTTTTTTTTTTCAATCCTGTTGGAATATTTACGATTGAGTAGTCTGTAGTGATTTGGGTCATGCATTAATTCATCTTTGAACACTTGCTATTTCCTTCGTGGCTTTCTCTTCAACAGCTTTATCCTGTTTCATTTCCCTCAGCACTTTCCCCTTTCTTCCAAAATTAGCTCTACTCAGATGTAATGTCTTTAGTTTCCTCTTCTGTGGTGGCTTCAATTCTCCCTGGTATAACACAACTATTATTAGCCAATCCCTTGCACACAGGCAAGGCTTTGTGGCATCCACCCACTCCCTCGCTATGCCCTTGGTCCTGCAATAGACAAACAAATCCTGCAAATTTGCTGCCTGGTGCACAGGATTGGCAAAAAGAGTCTTGGCCCATGTGAGGAACACACTGATTGTGTAAGTTTCCTCTGCTTTCAGCGTGTCCTCCTTACCATCCAGTACAGAGTCTAGCTCATTGCTCCCCCAAGCCTGATACTACCAGCTGCCTAAATAGCTCTGACAGTAACTCCAACACAAATTCCTCTTGAACTAGTGAAATGGAAAACAATGAAGAAGAAATATAGAAGGTTGTTCTTTGATGTGCTTTGTTTAGCTGGGCTACAGCTATGAGCTGGCCACAGTATACACGTGTCATGTATATACTTCTTTCCACGTGTTTTGTTTTTTTTTTTTGAACTCTGCTGGCTGTGGTGAGGGTATTTCTGCCACATTAAAGTCTTGTCTGATGGACATGATAAGGAGTGATGCAGAAATTGTTGATGTTGATGCTTCCAACATTCTGCAATAGTGGAAAAATACCTCTCCTGAACATTTGCTCCGCTGCAGTTGCCAAAAGATCTAACAGCCAGTCACTATCCAACTTGACAGTGTGGTATTTATTTTTAAAACATTATGCGTTGTGGTATCTGTTTTAATCTATGACAGGTTCTTTAGAATATTAATTACAATGCTTTGTTTATACATAATAAAGACATTAGTAGAGAGCAAGTTCCCAAGTGGAGCTTAAAAGGCCTTAGGATCATCCTTGGAATTTTCTGATAACCAGGCTGATGGTTCAATGTGAGGACCAAAAGATGCAGTGATGCTTGAGTCCTCCACTTCCCAGGATACTGGCTTCCAGAGAACATATGAAACTAAAGATGTAGCTAAAGACATGTATTATCTCTCTTCTCCCATTATGTCTTTGTCATTGGAAATATATTTTATTCTGAATTTTTCAATGGCATAGTTTTATATATTTTTTTGAAAATAAATATTTAAGGTTTTACAAAGTCTTTATAGTTTAATTAATATGGTTATATAATGGTGCTAAAGTTTATAGCGCCTGATTACAAAGTTATAGCATAGCACCACCACCATCAAAGTGCCCAGAACTCTCTTTAAGTCGTTTAAATTTAAAAAAGTCCAGTCCATGCAGCCACAAATACAGCCACAAGGTGCCTCCATAGTTTTAATAGTAATATCCAGTAAGAATACCTCAAATTATATGTGAAGTTAGCATTGAAGCTACATAAACTCGACAATAAAAACAATAAAATGCTCAACTATCAATAAAGAGCTTAGTAAACTTTCAGACAATGACATAATGTCTCCACTGCAAGATATGACAATTTTCACAAATCTAATTTTAATGAGTTATTTTTCAATAATTCCTTTGCCATTTAGTTGTAGCAATTTTAAGTAAAATATTTGTATTTGTCAAAGGGCAGGCTTTGAAGAGGTTGGGAAACAAGGATAATGGTAGACAGTATGTTACTCTGGTGGTGGGAATGGTGTTGGAACATTGAACACCAGAAATAACTATATTATGAGCAACTCTGTAAATCACACTGGTTTAGATCAAAAATTTATTTAAAAACATACAGTGTTTTGGATGCTCATTCCCTGTGGGGAATTTCATAGATGTGAAGGCAAAAACACAGATAAAATTTGATGTGCAGAGCTGGCTGGTATTTTTGTTAATCTCTAAAGAAATAAAGGGGAAGTGCTTTCATTTTCAAGGTGTCCTTATATCAGAAGTTCCAGGTTTCTCTCTTTTGCTGTTTTTTCTTTTGAGGGGATTTACCCTTGTTGATACTCAGGGGTTACTCCTGCTTCTTGATTCAGGAGTAATTACTTCTGGAAGTGCTTGAGGAACCATCTGTGATGCTGGGGATTAAACCTGGGTCAGACACATGAAAAGCAAGAACTCTACCTACTATACCACCACTTCGACCTCTCTTTTGCTAATTTTTCTTTTTATGATGACGCTTTTAAACTTCATCTTTTTCTCTGACTTGATTTCACTGGGGTATTGGTAGAGGTATAGAGTGGAAGTTGGTTAGTATGAGGACTAGATAAAAAAAGAGAAGCAAGATCAAGAGATCTCGGGAGACTTTTTCTTACCTTATGGCTCACTACCATAGTCACATTGACACTGGTAGTTTGCATATAAACAAATGGAAAATATAGAAATGTCTTGCCTACCCACAATTTTTTATTTGATATCAGTGTGGTACAGGAGGAGAGGTTCTGAGGCATAGAGATGTTAGTGGAGGCATGATGCCTACCTTGAGATATTCATAGTTGAACTAGAGGATAGGGAGTGAAGTCAACATGCCCACACTGATAGGAGTAATGTGGACCTAGTTAATAAAAACTAAAAGACTCAGCAACCATTGAAAGAGGTCAGACCATATGTGGAGGATTCAAAAAAAAGTTTCTTTCAAGAGATCAGATGAGATTTGAAGCAGGTTTTAGGGGACATGAAAGCTGTGAAAATAGTGAGGGAAAATATATGAACATAGACAGAGACTAGAAAGCAGTCCACTTTGGCTCAAATATAGACTATAAGTAAAGAGAACTAAAGGGAAGGAAATGCCAAATATTGGTTAGAATTTTCCATGGACAGGACTTGATGGCAGATGAAAATATCTATGACAGTCTAAAGATGAAGGGTAGTTTCTGAACATGACAGACAGACTGAGATCAGAGCTATCATTAGTAAAATCACTCTTCCAGTGTGATGCAGAATAAAAAGAAGACTTCTATGGGAAATTGGAAAACAATTTTATAGATGAAAGAATTGAGTCCCATTTTGGGATGGCTCAATATGTCTAATAACTTATTTCCAAAGCCCTAAAGTCAATGATTTCCTGTTGTCTGATCAGCCAGATCATAATCATTCTTTATTAACTGAGAAAACTTAACAGCAATATATCTGACTTATAGAAAGGTACTTGTTTAGTTGTGAAAACAATGCACAGGGTTCTTGAAGAGAAATCATTGTGAGAGTTATCTGTCACATTACCAAATTAAGATTCACATTTTTCTTCTCTTGTAGGCTTGGTCAATGTATTCTTCCTCTATTTCCAAGAAAAAATTTCTTGCTAAAGCATTGAAATATAATTTTAAGAATTAAGACCATACAAGAAAACAATTATTTAATATGTGCATCTGAGAGTGTGTCCATATATATATCCATACATGCATACATGATGAAACAAGACTTTGGGATTGAAAATGTGTATTACATTGCATGTTGGACTATCAACAGCTCATTGAAATAATGGGTGTAAAAAAGAAGTGTGTATTGGTGGTGGGAATGTTGCACTGGTGAAGAGGGGGGGTATTCTTTTAGTGACTGAAACCCAACTACAGCCATGTTTGTAATCACAGTGTTTAAATAAAGATATTAAAAAAGGGAGTGGGATTTTCTTGCTAACTAGTATTTCACAGGTGATGATTAGTGAGTCAAAAAAACTGCTCAGGATTATCCTTTCACTTAACACTTAACATATTGAGTTAAGGCGATTAGACGAATGAATGTTCATTTTCATTGGTGCATGCTATTATTTTCTTATATATTTTTCCCCTTAGCGCAAGTTAATACAGGATGTTGGCTAGCAAAAAATGTTTTAGTTGATGTCTGAATGCATTTAAGAGCAATTCTCTTGTTGGTCAGAATTGACTGAAAAATCTTTTTTGTTTGTTTGCTTGTTATTATTCTAGGGTCACACCTAGTGGTGATTAGGGCTGATTCCTGCTCCACAATCAGAGATTATTCCTGTTTGACTTGGAGGAACCATATCGGATTCCTGAGATCCAATCTGGGTTGACTGGATGCAAAGCAAGTCCCCTACCCACTGTAATATCACCCTGTACCCTTTACTGAGAAATTTATTTCTTTTTGTAGTCACGTAGCTCCCACAAATAATTCCTACTATTGATAGCAAGTCAAAATCTGTTTGTTAGATTTTTTTTCATAGCTGTTTTAATTTGAAATAAAGTTCTCTGGTGTGAACTAATTTGAAATATTGTTATTTCATTTTATTTATTGGTAAGTATTCATTTTACTTATTTTTAAATTGTAAAAAAAATATCCAAACATATTTTCAACCCTGGGTGACCTGGTCTGAAGCAAGGTTATGCTCGAATTAATAAATCAAGCCAGTCAGGAAAGAATCATGAATTTGGGTGGTTTCTTGCCTCATGGTCTCTCTTGGTCTGCCAAACTGATCTTTCTTTATTTACTCTTTCAACTTCAACCTGGAGGGGGTGGTTTGGTGAGATACAAAATTACCTATCCAGGTGGGCTTTTACAAGTCAAAGGGCTTGATGAAAAGAAAGAAGCGGGGAAATGCCTTTGCCCTGGGCAAAAGCAGAGTGTAGATTTTTTTTTTATTTTAATTTCAGAGACCACATCCTGTAATGCTCAGGAGCTACTTCTGATATGCCTGGGGGACAATGTAGTGTCAGGGATTGAATTCAGGCCTTTGCATGCAAATCATACACTCCCAGTGATCCTCAAACTAAGGCCCTTGGCCATATATTGTATTTGTACAGTTTTGTTTCTTCACTTCAAAATAAGATGTATGCAGTGTGCATAGGAATTTGTTCATAATTTTTGTTTTTACTAAGGTCTGGCCCCCCAACAGTCTGAAGGACAGTGAACTGACCCCCTGTTTAAAAAGTTTGAGTACCACTGGCATCCCATTGAGATATCATTGCAACCTTATTGGTCTTATTGTAATAAACAAACACATATGTATTGCTAGGTCACTTAATTAGGGCAATAAGGCTCATATCTTAATAATATTACTTAAAAAAAACAATTATTTGGAGCATAAACCTGCCATTTATTTTTTGTGTATGCAAGCCATAATTTTTACTTATATATAAATAATAGACATACAAATATAAATATATAATTGTTTAAATGTGCTTATCAAATCTATTTTTTAAAACAAGGGAAATTTGAATTAATTTCGTTCTTTAATTTTTATTTATTCATGTCTTTGGTGCCAAGGATTGAACTCAGTGCAGGCAAGAAATGCTTGTATATGTTTAACAGTTGAATTTACTTTTTAAATAATGAATCTTCTCTGAGAAAATGAGAACAGTAACAAAACAAGTTATATAAGTGTTATTCAGAACTTGCATTCAAGCATTTTCAGGCTTTGATTTCTATACTCTTCCTTTTCTATTGCTGCTGTTATTGTCCGGTCTCATGTACTTGGTTGTGATGCTCAAGAACCTGGTTTGGATGTGTTGAGGGCTGCAAAGACAGTGCTTATCCTCACTGAGGAGTTATCAGTGCTGACTGAAGACCAAACTCAGACTCACACATCAAAGCAAACACTACACTGATTCATATCTATGTATGCTTTTTTCCCCCTTTGGTTTTTGGCAGAGGGGTTGGCACCCAAGTTATACTCAAGAGACCCAAAAGGTTGACCAACAATTTAATGCAAGAGTTTGAAAATGTGGAGCTGCTAAGATTCTATAGTCTGAGGGGTAGTCCAACCAGACTAACCTCCAGGCTCATATCCAGCAGTGTTCAGAGGCCTCCAAGGTAGTACCTAGAGATAGTTGTGAATATTACTGTTCTGCTGGGGAGCAAACTGGCTCTGGAACATGCCTTGATAGCCACTGTACTATTTCCTGCCCTCCTAAATTTTATTATTTGATATGATTTCTGTACTCAAAAGAGTCACAACAAACAACCCATCAAAACTGAGATGTGGAAGTATATGAAGGATGATATTACATTGTTTTAGGTAGGTTGCCTCTTCTCAAACATACCTAAATTACTAAGGAGCACTTTTCTTTCATATTTTTTGTTTGCTCAAGAACATATGGTTAAATTTATTCCCAAAGGTCTAATAGCAATCAAACACTTACCCAAAGCAAAATCTCAGGCCTATATGAGTTTACTAGCAAATTCTTCCAAATCTTCAAAGGTCTATTTCTAATCCTTCTTAGGGTACTTCCAGAAATATTAAATAAGTGGAGTCCCTCCAGTTTCTAAGAAATAAATACTGCCTGATATCAAAATCAGACAGAAATATCACTAAAAATGAAATTAAAAGAAATATAAACATAGAAGGTCTTCCATAAAATATTAACAAACTGAATCCCACAATACATTAAAGTATCATATGCCATGATAAAGTAGGATTTATCCCAAGGGTGCAAGGATAGTTTAATAAATGTAAGTCAGCCAATAAAATACACCACCTCAATCCAAGGAAAAGTAAAAATTTTAAAATTGTATCAACAATGCAAAGAAAACATTTGACAAACTTTGACATCCATCCATGATACTCTTAATAAAATGGGTACAGAAGGAACTTCCCCTTAAATTAGTTATAGCCATTACCATAAACCCACAACTAACATCATACTCCCTGGTGAAAAACTAAAAGCCTTCCCTCTGAGATAAGGAGTGTGCCAAGGTTGCTTATTCTCACCACAGTTATTCAAAATAATATTGCAAGTCTTTGCTACAGCAATTATACAAGAAAGAAGCATAAAGGGGATCAAGATTGAAAAAGAAGAAACCAAACTGACTATTTTATATGACATGTTATTATACTTCAAAAACACTTAAGACTCTACCCAAAAAAACCCTATAAACAATAGCCATGTACAATAATATGGCAGCCTCAAAATCAATACACAGAAGTCCATTGTATTTATATATTCAGACAATGATGTAAAAGAGACAGATTAGCATTTTAATTTCTTCATCAATAATTGTGCCTTATGAAAATCAAGTACCTGAAAATCTGCTTAACGAAAGAGTTTGTTAAAGACATACAAAGAAAACTGTAATAAGTATAAAAATAAATAGGAGCCTGGAGAGATGGTAGAGTGGTTAAAGTGCTTGTCTTGCACACAACTGACCCAAATTTAATGCCCACTCCATATGTCCCCTTCAGCTCTGCCAGGAATGATCCCTGGGAAGAGAGCCAAGAAAGTAAGCACTGAACACTGCCAAGTATGCCCCCTAATCAAACAACAATGACAACAAACGCAGAAAAATAAAAGAAATAGAAGAAGATACAAGGAAATGGAAATGCATGCTCTGTTCATGGGTTGGAAGGATTAATATTGCCAAAATTACTGTCCTATCCAAATAACTATACAGGTTCAGTGCAACCGCTATAAAAAATACCCTCTGCACTTTATGAAGGCATGGACTAAATGGTGCTGAAATTTATATGGAGTAATAAAATCCCCTGAATACGAAAAGAATCCTATAAAAAAAATGGGAGCTTTTCTTTCCCTAGTTTTAAATGGTACAAAATAGCTGTTGTAATCAAGACAGTGTGATTCTGAATAAAAACAGACCCTCACACCAATAGAATAGAATTGAGAGGTCAGAAACTGACCCTCAGGTGTATGGGCAACTAATCTTTGATGAAGTGAAACGAGGTCACTTAAACAAAAGGTCTTCATCAAATGAAGTCAGGAAACCTAGTAATTACTAGCCTATTTGAAAAAAAAAAAACTTTCTTATACCATATACAAGTGAACTCACAATGGATTAAAAACTGGTACAACAGACTTGACTCAGACCAGAACTCTTCATACCATTGAATCTAGAGGCATTTTTAATAACTCAGTTCCATTGGATAAGCAAATAAAAAACTTTTTAACAAAATCTGAATGAAACAGTGACTACAATACAAAGACACCCTAGAGAGTGGAAGAAAATATCTTATCACCACTTATGTGAGAAAATCCTATCTTTATAATATCCTAGATATATAAAACACTTGTAAATCTACAGAGAAACACTCAATCAAAAATTGGGGAGCAAAACTAACAGGCCCTTACTCAAAGACTACATAAGATGCCCAAGAAGTATATGAAAATTTCTCTTCATCACTTATTAAAGAACTGCAATTCGGAACAACAATGAGGTATCACCAGTGAGATTGGCATATATCAAAGTAAATCTAAACTATCAGTGTTGCAACAGATACTTGGGAAAAGGAACCCTTATCCTCCATTGTGGGAACGTGGATTGGTTCAACATCTATGGAAAACTGCATGGCAGTTTCCTCCAAAAGTATTTAATTTCTTTTTCTTTCTTTCTTTCTTTTTCTTTCTTTCTTTCTTTCTTTCTTTCTTTCTTTCTTTCTTTCTTTCTTTCTTTCTTTCTTTCTTTCTTTCTTTCTTTCTTTCTTTCTTTCTTTCTTTCTTTCTTTCTTTCTTTCTTTCTTTCTTTCTTTCTTTCTTTCTTTCTTTCTTTCTTCTTTCTTTCTTTCTTTCTTTCTTTCTTTTCTTTCTTTCTTTCTTTCTTTCTTTCTTTCTTTCTTTCTTTCTTTCTTTCTTTCTTTCTTTCTTTCTTTCTTTCTTTCTTTCTTTCTTTCTTTCTTTCTTTCTTTCTTTCTTTCTTTCTTTCTTTCTTTCTTTCTTTCTTTCTTTCTTTCTTTCTTTCTTTCTTTCTTTCTTTCTTTCTTTCTTTCTTCTTTCGGTTTTTGGGTCACACACAGCAGCATTAAGGGGTTACTCCTGGATCTATGCTCAGAAATCGCTCCTTGCAGGCTCGGGGCACCATATAGGATGCCAGAATTTGAACCACCATCTTTTTTGCATGCAAGGCAAATGTCTTACCTCCATGCTATCTCTTCAGCTCCAAGTATTGAACTTATTGAACTTATAAATACTCAGTAACTTCACATTTTTGTATCTGCTCTAAAGGATTTTTTTTGAGAAAACACATTTATTCTCCTATATTCATATAGCACAATTTACTATAATCAAGGAATGGAAACAATCCACATGTGCAAGAACAGAGGAGTGGATAAAAAGTTTTGATGTATATACACTGTGGAATGTAATTCAGCTATAAAATCAATGAAATCATGTAATTCACTACTGTGCAGAAGGAACTACAAAATACAAAGTAGAAGTACAAAATGTGAACTCCATACTGGGTGAAGTCAGTCAGACCGAGAGGGACAGATGCAGAATAACTTTCTCACATAAAGAAATATAGGAAGGGAATAAAATTCCCAGCGGCATCAGAACCTGAGAGTTGTTGTATAGAACTGAGCTTACCAATGTAGGAATTGAGAATGAGGAAGGAACTTTGAGTCATTGATGGAGGAAAGGAGACCCTCTGACAGTGGTTGTGATGTTTGAACATTGTGCATGAAACTCTATCATTAACAGTATTGCAAATGACAGTGCCTAAAATTTAGGCAAATAATAAAATAGCTATCTTTACTGACACAATCATTAAAACATTAAGCTTTAATTGGCTGTTCATTTTAGTCACTTTACTAAACTAACTCGTCTTTTTATTTTATTTTAGTTATTTTAATTATTTTACTGATTTGCACATTGACACTAGCCTGTGTGAGAGACTTAGTCAGATCCATTTATTTCCCAAATGGACATTTGAACCTAAAGAATAGATCTAAGATCTATTCAGAGCTGGAAAGAGAGGATAGTGGTTAGGACTTTTGCCTTGCATGTGGCCAACCTGGGTTTAATCCCCTGCATCCCATATAATTCCCAGAGTAATTCCCAGGCGTAATTCCTGAGTGCAGAGATAGTAGTAATCCCTGAACATCAACAGTTATGTCCCCTCCTCCCCCCAAAAATGAATATAAGTATACAAAGAATTTCTCCATAAGGGTTACTAAAACTGAGTTGTCTCCTATAATTTCTGCAGAGAGAATTGCCTTAATCTTTCCAGTTTTAAAGTTTTAAACTGTTGTATAGTTTAATGACGTATATCTTAGTTGAATAACACATACATAAGTGTGATTGTTTATAACTGTGTTCAGGAAAATTAGGAGCTATTCTGTAGACACAAGTTTTTTGACCTGGCATCTCAAGTCTTTTGTTTTCTCATGAAAAATTATGAGAAGTTATTTTCTCACATTATTAAGCTAGATCCCATTGGATTCATGAAACATTAACAGCCCTTAGTATTCTTTCTTTGTCCGTTGTATCCTTCCCCAGGGATGCTTCATTGGCTCTTCTCTAATGCTTTCTGTCGGCCTTCTATGGGTGATCCAGCTCATCAACTTGTCTTCTGCGAGTGTCACTTTAGTCATTTATTGAACCTTTTTTCCTTGATGAGATAACAGATATTTAATCATAACAGTTGTGAAACTGAACTTTCAGCTTTACCTATGAGAGCCAGCAAGAAGCCTAAACTTAGCTGTTAGGGTATCTAGAAACTTCTAGAGAAAATCTAACTTGTGATTATATTTAAATCTTTTCCTTTACAAAAAATCTCTCTCTGATCTTCCTCTTTAACTCCATCCTCATTGCTATTCTTAGAGCTTAAGTTTAGGTCATCTCCATAATCACTAATAATTTAAACTCAGGAATAGGTTTTCAACTAACTGGACCACTACAGAAATTCCTCTGTTTGGGACTTTTTTGCCCCTCCATCTTCACCTGAGGTAGAGACTGCTGCTTATTTAGGAAGCATAAATAAAAGCAACTGTTGTAAAGGAGAGATACACAGAGGGAAGGAGAGTCAACATAAGCAAGCTTGACTGCTTGTTTGTTGCTAAGAGCAACCAATTGTTTGATCCTGGCAAAGCATCCTCTGAACATAGATACAAGTTTTATCTCAGGACCATCCTTCTGCGGAAAAAGAATGGAAGTTTGCTCCTGTGGAGAAGCAAATTTCTAAATAAATAATGTAAGGGTTTGTTAGTGCTAAATAGAAATCTGTATAGTCTTCCCTCCCCCTGATATCAACAAGGAGAACCCATGGTGAATGGCAAAAATACATATGGCCCAAGGGAGAAGCAAGAAACTATCCGGGTGTCCTTTGTTCACTCAGAGCCCATAGAGAGCTGTTATCATGCCCGCAGCTGGAACAAGAGTGAGATAAAAGAAAACCAACAACTCTCAAGTGGCACAAGGTGTAGGATACACCTTCCAACAAACGTGTGCAGCTGCAAGATGCTCTTCCTAAAGCAGAAATGTCTCCATGGTCTTGTCTTCTTCTTATTTGTTAAAGACAAGGTTTTCACTCTCTGGTTGTTAGAGTCCTGGAATATCACTATCAAGAAGGGGGCTGTGGAAAATCAAGAGCAGTAGTGCATGTTTTGCATGTAGAAACCCCAGTTCGATCCCTGGCACCTCCAGGTTATCCTGGAACCTTTGGTTGTGCTTTCTCCAGTCAAAACATATACAAATCTGCACTCTTGCTTCACTAGAGAGAATATGTCAGCTAACCACTGCTCTGAAACCCTTGGCATGAATAGGAATTATTCAAATACATCAAAAGTATGTGCATCATGAAACTTAATGGTTGAAATGAGGCTTAAAAGGCAAATAGCTGGTGGAAATGCTGTCTAGTCCAACCTTTATGGAAAGCGATATGGAGATTCCTCCAAAAACTGAAAATTGAGTTCCCATACAATCCAGCTATACCACTCCTAGGGATATACCTGAGGAACACAAGAATACAATACAAAAAAATTCCTTCCTTACACCTATATTCATTGCAGCGCTATTTACAATAGCCAGACTCTGGAAACAACCAAGATGCCCTTCAACAGATGAGTGGCTAAAGAAACTGTGATATATCTAATATATATTATATAATATATATACACACAATGGAATACTTTGCAGCCATCAGGAGAGATGAAGTCATGAAATATTCCTATACATGGATGTACATGGAATCTATTATGTTGAGTGATATAAGTAAGAGGGAGAGAGATAGACGCAAAATAGTCTCACTCATCTTAGGTTTTAAGGAAAATGAAAGACATTTTTGCAATAATTCTCAGAGACAAAAGAGATGAGGGCTGGAAGGTGCAGCTCATGATATGAAACTCATCACAAAGAGTGATGAGTACAGTCAGAGAAATAACTACATTGAGAACTATCCTAACAATGCGAATGAATGAGGGAAGTAGAAAGCCTGTCTCGAGTACAGGTGTGGATGGGGTGGGGAGGAGGGAGATTTGGGACATTGATGGTGGGAATGTTGCACTGGTGAAGGGGCGTATTCTCTACATGACTGAAATCATACAACTACAATCATTTTTGTAATCACGGTGTTTAAATAAAGATAATTTAAAAACTGATAAATTTTTTGAAAAAAAAAAAGGTGAATAGTAATTAACTAGAAAACAGGGGGAATATTGTTTAAGCAGAGGAAACTGCAGGTAAAATCCCCCTGAAGTTTTTTTAGATGTCTTCATAAAGGGTATTGGGCTTAGAGTATTGGTTGGAGAGAATATGGAGTCTGCAACAGGTGTAGTTAAGGCATCTTTCTATGTAAAGTATTATTGGATTGGCTAAGGCACTTCAGCTTAAAAAATGGTAAGACTTAGAGATTACTTTGGGGAAAATAAGTGCTACAGATATGAGGGCTTTTGTTTATTGTTAAATAGGATCACATCCTGGCTAACCTCAAGGACCACCAGGACCAGCACTGGTGATAATTTGAAGGTCACGTGATACTGGATATTATGTGAGATTTGTGCTCTATATGTTGGGTCATCTCCCCAAAGAAAGGAGTTTTTATTTTTATTTTTTATTTTTTGTTGTTATTTTTGTTGGTTTTTTTAATAAAATTTTTATTTTGATCGTAGTGGTTTACATATTGTTGACAATAATTGTAGAATCAAATAATTAAAGAATGGAGCTGGAAACGCCATTTGTAGTGTTAAATAATTAATGATGGATCTGGATGGCGATGGATGGAGGCCTTTGTCCTTAGGCCCCGACCACGTGGCTTCATCCCCCGTCTACCAGCGGGCCTGGGGTTCAGAAAAGGGCGGGTCTCAGGTATGTACACCTAAATCCAGGGTGGAGTTACAAATAATATTACAGGTTCACATTTACATAAAATCAGGGGGGTTCCCATCACTGATTTGTCCTCCCTACACCTCCGTGTTCGTCCTACCTCCCATATCCTCCTCCCTCACCCCCGGGGTTGCGAGAAATTGTGGTCCCCTCTGTACCTAGCTTACTAATTAGTAGTCTTGGTCTAGGTGCCTCCCTTATTTCCCCCTCTAACTGGGAGGAAGGACTACATAGTTCAAGTTACATGGTTTTATTTGAAGAAGAGAAAAGTAATAAACTGGGGTAAAAGTCTAATATGCCAAAAATGGGAGGAATCCTTCTAGAGGCTCTCATTGTTGGTTTGAGAGATGAAGGAGAAAAAGAAGGTGAAACACCCCAACAGTACAAAAAGAAGAGTCAAATATCCAGTGAGCACTCCAGTGATAATGATAGGCACCACAAAAAGAAGCCATGGTCTTGAGTTAAAAAACATGGCAGAGCACCTAAAGAAAGAAAAGAAAAGAAGAAAAAAAACAATATAAATATAAATGGGGACAACAACTTCAATAACCACACCAAAACAAAGAAATCGACAAAAAGTAGATAGGTAAATAAAAATAATAATAAATGAAGAAAAAATAATATATAAAAGATAAAAATGTTTTGTGCTTTTTGCCTTCTTTTTTCTTCCTGCACAGGCACAGTAAATATTGGCGTCATTCGAAAAGGAATTCACTTGGCCTTAGCGCTATGGGGTTTCTCCACCCTTGGGGTATATTGTCACGGGATTAACTATAGACTTCGTTCAGGTTCATTTACCCTACCGGTGGTGCTTTCGTGGTGTTTGGAAAACTTTTGCTCCATCCTGGGTGATGAAATAAGACCTCTGTATTATAGATCTCAGTATCTGCACAGGTCCAGGAGTGGGACTTATGATGAAGTCTTTCTTTGTGGTTCTAGAAGATCTGTTCCCTCAGTGTCATTTTAATCCATCTTTTCTGTGGTTGGTGGTCTTGGTCTTTGCACTGATCCTAGGATGGAGCCTAGGATAGCATCTTTCATTGTTTCCAGAAGTCCCATTCCGTTGCGATTGTCTCTGCCGGACCTTTGGAATTGGGGATCATGGTTATTGTGCGGGTCATAGTTCAAACCCTAGACTAAGGCTTTTTTATTGGTCTCAAGATATATTCAGTCTAGTCATGGTTCTAGCAGCCAGACATCTGTAAATCGCGATCTTGGCTTTTGGCCGGACCAAAGGGTGACAATTCTTCTGATTTTGTCTTATCATTAGCTGGTGAGGTAGGATAACCTGTTCTTAGGTCAAGTTGTTCCCATTTTCTTTGTTGTCAGGATATCATATTAGAGCTGGCACTTGTTGGTGGCCCAGCGGTATTAAGGATGTCCCAGATGAAATTTGTTTCCTGTAGCTGTTGTGAAGAACTGTGTCAATTCTATGTCTGGGATCCAGGGTTCGAGGCTGGATGGATGGTGTCTAATCACCTGAGGTCTAAGTTGGGTCCGCATGACATATTTTCAAGGTAGGAGATGTCCCTGTATTGTAAACAAGTATGAGTTCTTATCTCTAGTAGATAAGAGATCTTTTTTATATGTAAGATTTCCCTTTTTTTTTTTTTTAGTGTGCCTTTTCAGGGAGAAATGGTGCTACTTTATATTGTCGGTGCATTTGGGGCTGGACAGAGAAGAAAACAGAAACAGGTCACAAGCACTGCCATGAGTGATTTTAGGAGTGTAGAACCAGGAGTAACTCCTGAGCATTGTCCAGTGTGGCCCTAACCACCCTCCCCACAATAAGCTAGACCATGAATTGGAATAAAAGCTAAATTATGTGTCAGATGGCCAATGGGGGTAGAAGAGGGCTCGAAAACAATGGTGCAGTGGGAAGAGCTCTTGATATTTTCATGTCCTTTTCCTGTAAAAAGACTGGGGGAAGGAGGAGAAGGAGACCACAAAATATGGGAACTCCAGAGGCAAGGGCCAGAACCACAGCCATGAGGGTAGGTGTTATCATGCTGCCTGAAAGTTCAGGAGAAAAAGCACCAACACAGCTTCTAGAAGACCTGAGGAATGAGTTCCTTATGCAAAGGGCAAATTCCTAAAAGAACACTTGGCTACTCCAAGGACATGTCCTTAATCTAGAAGGAATGGCAAGCTTACCTGTAACACTTCCAGCATAAATGTAGGCTGAAGAGTCAGATAAAACGCCAACGAGAAAAGGGAAATGGGTACTATGTAAATTCAAAACCAATACATAACCAATTGAGCCAACCCGAGAAATGACTCACTTAAAATGCCTCCAAAATTGACTAATCTTATGCAATGTGATTTCCATGTCACTGCCAGCTTCCATTGATTTTTGAGAGCTGCACATTTGAAAACAACTGTGGATACGGATAATGACTGTTCCCTACGGTTCTGGAGGAAGTGAGTTTTGTATGAGGCCATATTTGACTCGGTTGGAACACAGGAGAACTGCCATTAGAATATTAAAATAAACACATAAAATGTAAGTGTATTAATTGGCCATAGGAAATGGAATTCTGGAGAGCTCAGAAGTGCACTCTGGTCTGAATCATGTCTTTGCCTTCTTTAACAGCAAGTTCTCGAGGAAGCTAGATCATCGGGGGAATGATGAGCATGGCCCAGGAATGATTATTGGCACCAACTCTGATCATTAGTACCTGCCTGGCTGAGATGAGAACATTCCTCCCATCAGCCAGAAAGCATCTTCTCTGTAGGTGGTATTTGCATAGCATTGCTAAAGTTTAGATTTATGACTTTGCTTTCTCTTTGAGCCAAAATCTTTCCATTTCTTCCTTTCAATTTTTCAGGTATCTGATAAAGACTCACTAAACAAGTTGTTATTTTTTTTTTCAGGGAGAGGAAGGCTGTAAGACTCCAACATAATACTCATCAAGCCTGAGGTGGGAGTCCCTCCAATTTCTTCTCTTTTAGGGACCCAGAGATTTAGAGATGATCAGGTTCTGCTATGCCAGGGTTCAGTAGGACCACCTCAAGAATACTTAGGAATGACCAGGATATATCTTTCTCATATCAAGAGCTTCCTACCAAGTTCAAAGCAAGTGAAAATCTGAGTAATTTTTATAGTAAATAATAAGACATAAATACTCTTCAGCCTTCATTATAGTAAATCTTGTTATTTAGAAGTTAACCAGTCACAAATTCATTGCACAGGAGAAGTCAACATAGTCATTCCATTCATTCTTTCACAAACACGTCTTCCTTCAAAGATGAGTAGTAAATCCAATTTTAATTTCTTTGCAGTCGAATTTTCTATACTTGCTCTGAATCACACGCCATACAGGCTAGACATAATGGAAAAATCAAAGGAGGTTTGTTGGCAATACTTCCCTTCTTTCTCTCCTCCTTGCCACTCTAAACTCAAGCTTTTGTTCTTCCCCACCCTACTACATAAGTACACAATTTCACTGCCTTGTAAAAAAAAAAAAAAAGTAACACCTGGGGGGAAGGGTGAAACCACAAAATGAGCAAATCAAATAGCTTTGACATGATTTCACCCACTGAGTCATCCATGCCTCATTCGTGACCCATGGTTCTCACAGTCATCTTTTCAAAGCTTCTCCTTGCTACTTCCTCTGCTGTCTCTTAGGCCCTTCTTGGTTTAAATCAAGGGTTCACTCTGTTCAGTATAATGAGTCCCTTTTTTCCCTGAGAGAGGATGAAAGTGTGTGTGTTTGTATGTTGAAAAATTAAACTGGATTGGAACATATTGGAACAAATTGAAATCCAGGTAGAAAGTCATGAGCACAAACATGCACAAACAATCCATTACAAAAGGGATAGGATTGATGGAAACCCCAGGTGGAGTTTCATGGCTAATTATCTTCATCTTCTTTACCCAGCTTGTCTTTTGATTCTGTGATATTTTTTTCCTGACAGAAGAAAGTAGATATTAGATGGCACCAGTGGATCTCTGCTCATTTCATTTTGATTTATTATGAGCTGAAGAGCCAGACTCAGCTCTAGGCCCAAGATGTACCTACTATAACTGCGTGTCACACTTTGTAAACCCAGCATCTCCCTTTTGCTTATCTGTTAAAATAGCAGGTGGACCTGGACCCTCTATGGGAAATGTTGAGATATATAATAGAAATAAGATTTTATGGGCTTCCTTTCTATTACATCAGTCCCCAATAACTTTAATGAGTACCACATTTCTTTTTGACAAGACATGACTATTTAGTAAACCAGGATAGCCAATCCTGAAAAGCTTGATACTTGATGGATGAAAGTGAGAAAGATTTACCACTTGATTAGTACATCCTGACAAAGTGGTTTTGGGGTTTATTTTCAATTCCTCTCATTCTGCTGAAGACCTCAAGCATTCTTCGTGGTTGTGGACCCTGACTTCTGATGCCTCCCTTCCAGAACATTACATGTATACTGTGGCAGCACCTCTGTGCCCTGCTATAAATGTGAACTCCAAACAGAAGGGAAGAAAAGAATTCAGCTGGAGAACAATGACAGGTTGGCAGTTTGAATGGTGGGGTAATAGGAGTAGGAAGAATTCTTTGCTTTACTGATAGGCATTGCACTGTCATGCTCACATTAGCGCTCCAGGCGTGATTGCCACGAGGTCTCCATTAACACGCCCATTCTACACTCTTTTTCTCTTCTCTGTTCTGCAGAATTCATCAGCTCCTTTCAAAGGTGTCCTTAGGCTAAAATTTTCCCTGCTTGACATCAACTCAAAGGCAAGTTACCAGCAAAGTTGGAGCCATGTTGTGATTTTGCTCATGTCTGCTTTACAAAGTGTGCGACTACTCTTCTAGTCCTTTTCCCATTGTAAGGGTCTTCCCCATAGCCCATGTAGAGCCACTGACATGATTTGATAACAGACTTTTGATTATTTAAATTTTGTTTATTTTAAAAAGGGAGTGGATGAGGCTGGATTAGTGGTGCAGGCGGTAGGGTATTTGTCTTGCATATGTTGACCTAGGGCAGACTGCGATTTGATCCCGCAGGATCCCATATGATTTCCCCAAGCCAGGAGCGATTTATGAGTGCATAGCCAGGAGTAACCTCTGAGCACCACCGGGTATGGCCCCAAAATAAAAGACATTTTTGTAATGATTCTCAGAGACAATAGAGAAGAAGACTGGAAGATCCAGCTCATGATATGAAGCTCACCACAAAGAATGGTGAGTGCAGTTAGAGAAAAAACTACACTGACAACTATCATAACAATGTGAATGAATGAGGGAAGTAGAAAGCCTGTCTCAAATACAGGCGGGGTGGAATGGAGAGATATTTAGGTGTTGGTGATGGGAAGGTTGCATGGTGAATGTGGGTGTTCTTTATATAATTGAAACCCAACTATAATCATGTTTGTAATCAAGGTGTTTAAATAAATATATAAAAAAGGGGGAGTGGAGGCTGGAGAGATAGTACAGAGGGTAAGGCACTGTCTTGTATGTGGCTGACCTGGAGTTCCATTCCCAGGTCATATGGGCCCTAGAACAACTTTGAGTGATTCCTAAATGTAGAGTCACGTGTAGCCACTGAGCACTTTTGGGTGTGGCCCCCAAACAAAAATAAAATGTATTCAAAAAAGAATCATATACCATCTATATTTATGTTATAATAGAGGTTATAGATATAGTTAATTAGTTTAATTAAAAACAAACATTTTAAGCATTATTATTCATCTACTTATCATTCATCTTTATAATTTTAAGTTTGAGAAGAGTTGGTTGAAGTTATGGTATGTAGGAATGTTCAGTTTACATGTACAGTGTATATAGGAATAGAAACTGATATAGCTTGTGGAAAACATAATATTCCTTGAAAAACAAGAATTGGAAATACCATATGATTCATCGATACAACTCCTAGGCATTTATCCAAAGGATATGAAAACACCAATTCGAAAGGATATTTTCATCTCTATATTCACAGGAGCATTATTCACAAAAGTCAATACACACACACACACACACACACACAAAGTCAATACACAAATTACCCATAGATATATGGCTGGATAAGGGAGATGTGGAATACTATGATAAAATAATACATTTTTAAAGAGATAAATAAATTGCAATGAGTTGTAACACTACAGGCATATTATTTGCTAAATAGTACATAATATTTATGATTATATAACCTATAATAATACAAATATTATTTATAAGCAAATAAATGTTATTTGTTAAGTAATAAATCAGGAAGTAAAATACAATTACTCTATGGTTTACCAAAGTGAGATATTTTTTTTAAAAAAAGAGCAAATAAAATAACAAAATACAACCAAAATAACCCAGACTCTGATAAACAAGGTGGCCATGTGAAGGAAAACATAAGGTGTAGGAGAAATGGGTAAAGAAACTATTTTGATAGTGAGCTATTAAGACACTAATGGTGATTGAGATGAGGTTCTGACACATATATAGTTTTATGAAGCTACTCCTGAAATATTATAGTTCTATGAACCATGGCAAATTTTCAGAAGGTAAAAAGATAATCAATAAGAAATTAAAATAAAGGGACTTAGACACTTGTTCTTTATATATTCTTTGTTACTTGTATTCTTTGGATAAACAAATCCCTCTTGAGACCACAACAATTGCTTGTTGATTCATATCTAGTATTCCTTTCCATGCCAGGCTCCTTAGAGAGTCATCAAGGAAGTCTGTAACTTGGTAGGTCTATTGCCTGAGAGTTTTCTTTATGATCCCTAAGTCTATCCTATCTTGGCATGACAGTGTTTCAGTAGGCTGCACTGTAGCTCATGAAACCATATGGGGTGGTAGCAGTTTAAACCAGAATATTATAGCTTGTGAACACAACAGCTCTTGGATTTTACTAGTTATATTAACTGAGGTTTCTCATTTGTCAGGCATGCTCCTTTGAAAGATAGCAGTCTATGATATTCTTTCCAGTACTATTATTTTATTCTTTTCCTTCCTAAAAAAAAACAAAAAAAAAACACTATTTTTTAGTGTTTTCTCATGATAGAACCCTTCCCCTTAAAAAAAAAGAAGGTCAACATGAAACTCAGATTTAAAAGAAAGACTGGGCTGGAGAGATAGCACAGCTGTAGGGCGTTTGCCTTGCAAGCAGCCAACCCAGGACCAATAGTGGTTCGAATCCCGGCATCCCATATGGTCCCCAGTGCCTGCCAGGAGCGAATTCTGAGCAGAGAGCCAGAAGTAACCCCTGGGGGCCGCTGGGTGTGGCCCCAAAACTAAAAAAAATAAATTAATAAAAATTAAAACAAGACAGAAGCCAGTAACTTAGCTTTGCTGACTCCATTAGAATGTATTAATTCTGGTCTCATTTTCTTGGTCAGAGAAAGAAAAGGAATGAAGACAGGATGAATTTTGTAAAAAAAAAATGTGTCTGTTTCCATCTAATGTGATAAATCATATCAAGCATTATTATATTAAGCATTGGATGTGTGTTAAAAGGAATTATTTGCTTACACCTTAAGCTGCATAAAAAGAAATATTGCTTCAGTCTTGTTAAATCAATTACTCTCTGGGCTTTAGGACTTGGCAAGCCATTCCATAGGCCCTCTAAAAGAGCTGAAGTTGCAAAATCATTACTTAAAACCTATATGATTCACTACCTTCTGAAAAGACAAATACAATCCCTTCTGAAATCCGGATCGGAATATTTCAATAGCAAGCACATTCATTTATTATTTCTGGCACTTCCTTAGCATCAGGCAGTCCGATGGCCATTCAGTCAGGCCCTGCTTTTACAATGAAATCTATCCCTTAGATAAAGGAAAATAAACAGACTTGCTACCTTCGGCTAATGTGATTTTCTGAGTGTTGGAAGGGCAGCAGCTTGTTTATTTTCTTAACCTGATAAGTTTCCAAGGAAAAATGATTTATCTCTTTCCAGTTTTTTCTTGGGATATTCACTGGGCAGAAAGTGGATTAAGAAAGAAGTAGAGAATTGGCTGACATAGAAAGGGAAGGAACTCTAAGGGCACTGCTGAAAGGCTGATGGTCTAACCCGATTATTGTGTATCCTCTAAAGAGAGCAAAAAAATCAAATTAAATTGGAGGAAAAGCAAGTGAAAAGAGAAGGAAATTGCAATATTTGGGTCTGAGGGAGATTGCATTGTAGGGTTAATAGAATTTGGATGGCAACATCATTTTTAAAACTAGATTGGCTTATGCCTATAATTTCTGAATGTACTGTTCACCGGCAAGGTTTGTATGTGTCTTTTTCTGACATGACACAAGGAAAAAAATGTTCACAAATGATAATTGCCTGGTGCCAGCAGTCACATAATTCCCTTTCAAAAGAGAACAGGGAAGAGAGCTGTCGCCAAGGCGAGTGAGGATGCTGTGAGGCCCCAAAGCTCTCCATTATCTGCGGTTCTACTCACAACTTGTCATTTCTTTGCAGAACATTCTTTGAACACCTGGGAAAATGACCTTCCCATGCCTGGCTTGGAGCTGCCATGCTGAGATTCCGTCCCTCCAATACACATTTTTCCATTCACCATGACCTTCATCTTGAGATGCTCACTGTTTTCAGGAGAAGGTGATTGGAAATGTCGCCAATGGTTCATATCCTCCAGGGACAACAGGCACGGGGACATGAGTAAGCAAATCTCAGTCTAGGATGACATGAATCAAAGAAAATGAGGGCACAGAAACCAGTTGTTCTCAAGCTTGCTATCACCTCACAATAAATTGTCACCATACCTGGGGAGAAAGAGCTGCTAATAGTCTTTCATTGCTTTAAATACACCTGATCTCCTAACTTGCCTTTTAATAACAACAGGAATCGCTTATACAGAGTGTGCCGGGCAGGACTGAAACACTATGCATGCGTCATGGCGATCCTATGAGTGGGCAAGAGAAGAGAAGGAAGGATATCAGCCACTTAGGAGAGAATATATGCCCAATAATTTTAGAACCTGGTGTAAGTTTGAGCTGTGATTTGTATCATCCTCCCCAGTGAATGAACAAAACACCAAAGCTGGAGTGACAGTATTAGTTCTAAGTAGGACCTGAATTCAAACTTTAGTCTACTTCCCAAGGTCCTTTTCTTTCTTTCTTTTTTTTTAAATTTGGGGTTGGTGGGAATTCCTCCCTAAAGTGCTCAGAGCTTACTCCTGGCTCTATGCTTAGACATCATTCTGCTGACAAGACCAAGGGAACAGATGGGATTCTGGGCATTGAATCTAGGTTGGTCACAGGCAAGGCAAGAGCCCTAGCCACTGTACTATCTCTTTGTCCTTGCAGGTCATTCTTTCAGTGTTTATGTCCTGATACTTTTTACTGAATAGACAATCTAATCCCTCTTGTGAGGATGAATCAGATTTATATAAAGTGCTAGAGGGAAGAACAGTAGTTTTGTGGGGATATGGTTAGAACTGAGTAAGCAGAGGAAGGTACTTTACACAGTAGAGGCAGACTGGGTTACAGCAGGTGAAATGGCCTGACTGGGTCTGATGGTTAATTGGAATGTAAAACAGTAGGAAATTGAAACTTTCATTCCAATGTCACTCCACATGCTGTCAGGAGAGTGCCACCAAGTCATCTCTTCAGGCACTTGATTTCCTCTGAGCTCTTCTCAGATGCAGTATGGTTTAGTTGGTCATAAATCCCTGGTTCATCTCAGCACCTTGTCTTGTGCAATGTCCTTCCCAGGAGAAATATTTCCAGGAATAAGAAACTCACTGTTTCTTAAAGGAGCCCACTTCTCTAAAGGAAAGCTTCACACACAAAGTAAAATGCTACTTCTCTGTAGCTGACAACCAGTTCTTGAGTCACTAGGATGAAAAGCATCCTTTCCTGTGTTGACTTTCTCCTCCTCCAAGTCAACCAATGCCAGTTCTCCTATCTTTATCCCTGCTGCCTAGCCTTTGCTTCAATGGCTTCAAACTATCCCTAGATTGAAAATTCTTGGTAATAGTATGACTTTGTATAGCTGGGAGTGATTTCACATAGCCTGATATCCACCTACATAGAATACTAGCAGAATACTAGTTGAAAGAGGAGATAGAAAAGTCTTGAGAAAAATTGGAAAGCATTATCAACCACACATGTGCACAGTTAGTTAAACCAGTGTCAAAGAAAGAATTACCTGTCACACTATTTCCAAAAGCTTTAAAGCACCTTTCTTTTTAAACAGGTTTAGGAGTATATTTGCTAAAATTTTACAAACTAAATCATGGCCAAGTTAAAATATTTAAATTCTAATATACACATGTGTTTTATAAATATTCAACTCATAAAAGAATAGTCTATAGCTTATATCATTATTTCAGGGAATTTTGGTCATCTTCAGACAGATTAATGCTGACGAAAATCAAATTTTCCATAGAGAAATGTGACTCCTCCTTCATGCAAGCATAAAATGGGAATTTTCCACTACTAACTTGTGGCCAAATATATAGGAGGTAACTGAATATAATTGATATCACTAGGCCAAGTTTTAGACGCTCAAATATATTTTTCTTTTTCTTGGTATCTTGTTACCCAGTATGGTTACTTGAGTGCCTGTCATAAAGGCCATATTCTATTCTATTGCAAGAGTGTCAAGAGGCAGGAAGCAAAAAAATGAATACTTTTACTCTTCCTTAAGGAATATTCACAGAATTCCTACACAATTCTTCTACTTGCAACTCATCATCAGAACAAAATCAATGCTACAATCTGGTAATATCTAATTGTGAGAGAGGCTTAAAACCATGTCTTTATTCCAAGCAATTAATAGTCAGCTTTAAAAATAATGTGTTTAATATAAAAATAGTTGTGTTTTTACTACTGGTAAGAATGTCAACTAGCCAAGCCTTTTTGGAAAACAATATGAACTTTTTTCAACAACCTATAAATTGAGTTTCCATATGGCCCAACAATATGGATACTGGAAATATACCCTAGGAACCCAAAAACACAATACAGAAAAAGAGAAAAAGCATCCATACTCCCATATTCATTCATAATATCCAGGATCTGGAAATAATCCAAGTGTCCAAGAATAGATGAATGAATAATGATGTGGTACATCTTCACAATGGAATACTATACATCTGTTAGAAAAAATGAATTCGTAGTGGTTCCTAATCCTGAAGATAGACTTGGAGAGTATCATGCTCAGTGCAATGAAATAGAGGGAGAGAAACAGACATAATGACACTTATTTGTGGAATTTATACTCCACAGTTTAAGCATATGTATCCCTAAATAAAAATATTGTAAGTTAATAAGACCTAAAGACAATAAAAACCAAAGCCAGGAGTACAGGTCCATATAGGAAGCTTGCCACAAACAGGGGTGTGAGAGTGCAATTAAGATAGAGAAGAGAACACTATGACAGTAACTATTGTTACCCCCCACTTAGCGGGGCATGCACCAGACATGGCTTTTTGCCTTCCTGGGGCAGTGCCTTCCTCCCAAAGAATTATTTGCCAAAAGGCCTGCTCAGCGAAGTCAATCATTTGACCCTTTGCGTGTATTATTGGCAGTAATTCCAACATGGCTTTAACATTACATTTTTCTCTTTATTTGGCCACTATAGAAATCCAGCCTCAGCTTTCCTACAGACAAAGAAATGTCAGTACCAAAAACCCGCCAAAAGTTCCCTGCTGGCTAGTTTATTTGTGACTTTATTACCTGGTGCCAGCAACTTGTTTTTCTGAGTCTAGCTCTATGATGGTAAACAATTATTTCTGTCCTCCCCTAAAATCTATTTTCCAGCAACTACATACACATCATAAATATTTCTGTCTCTTTCCTCCTGGTTTCTTGAAAAATCTGCTTTTTGCTAAACCAAAAACATCTCTAGCTTTTGTTTCACAGCCCTCTAGCAGGGGTCTTTCTCACCTATAGGATAGTCATTTTGATATGTAGATTCTAGGCCTGGCTCTCCATTGTACTGCTCTCCTGCTCTTTGTTCTACCTGAGGACACCTTGCATACCAGAGTTTGTGCTTATAAATGTCATCAGCTGAAAAGTAAATTTGTCTCTAGTCCCTTGGACGTGGGTCCCCATACAATTCATTTTGTGTGGTCTTATTTATTTCATTTTCATATTTCATATTTGTCTGCCTTGTGTGCCTGCTTATCCCCAGTGAAAAATTATTTAACCCACTAAGGTTTTGCTTAGGGATGCTAACACGTCTGCAGCAAGTGACAGCTGGAAATAGTGACTCTAAAGAAGACTGAGTGCTCAGAAGATAAAGTAATATGCATAATATTCCTACAGTAAAGTATTGCAAACCATTGTGCTTAAAAGGAGAGAGAGAGAGAGAAAGAGAAAGAAGGAGAGAGAAGAGGCAGGCTAAGGAATAAAGAAGGAAATGGTTTATTGATGGTAGGAAATGTGCACTGGTAAAGGAGTGGGTGTTGGAACACTGTATGACTGAAACTCAATTATGAACAACTTTGTATTTCACAGATTCAATTTAAAAAGATTTAAAATAATAATGTTTCTTCACTTGACCAGTACTATGGTATATGTGTGCCATTGAACATTAATCAAAAATACTAATCAAGATAGAAAAGCTATAATTTAATAGATATTTATAGGCTTCTCTACACCTAAGAATCTGATTACACACCTTTCTCTTAGGCACATGTAACATTTTCTAGGATAGACCACTTATTGGAACACAAAATAAATGACGTGAAAACCATAAGGATATCAATGTCTTTTCATCTTACAATGCTATAAAGATCCAAATTATTCATAAAATATCTGGGATAAATTAAATAAATAATATCTGGAATAAAAACCTCAAAGATTTTTATAATAAGCAAGATGCTATTATGAACAACTGATCCAATGATTAAATTTAAAAAAAAATTAAAATATTCTCTTTTTGGGGGGAGGACACACATCTGATGGTGTTCAGGTCTTTTTAAAAAATTTTAGGTCTATTTTTTAATTTTACTTTATGAAGACAAAGATGCAAAGAAAGAGGATAAGGTGAAGTTACAGTGGGAAGATGATCGCCCATAAACAGAATTCTCAGAAGAAATCCCCTTGCTGACACCTTAATTTTAAACTTTCAGCCAAAAAACATTAGAAAAAATAAAACAAAACACATGCACAACTATTTGTCTCTCAAGTCCCCAGATTATAGTACATTATAACATTTCTTAGCAGTACACAAAGCAATCTAAAGCCACAAAATTTATGTAACTCCTTTAACATTGAAGGCATAGTATTTTTTTTTACAGTTCAATGCATATGCATATTAATTTAAGTTAACCTCAAAAGTTTAAGTGATAGACCTTGAGACTTCCTGATCTGAAGTTTAATACTATTATATTTGTCTGCTCTTGACTGTTCTTTTTTAATTTACTTAAAGAAAGTATATCACATAGTTGACACAATTGATCATAATACGTTTGTTTCAGGAAGCACAAAGGCAAAGTTATTATTATTTTCTTCTCTCTCTCTCTTTTTTTAAGGATAAGAGTCAAAGGAGCACAGCAAAAACAGTGTTAGAGTAGCAATTGTTGTTTATATAGGTCCAGCAAAATATGGGGGACATGGAAAGAAAAAGCCTTGGCCTAAATACAAGGAGACCTTACCCCCTGAAGTTTTCTGGCATAAAACCAACTCTAGGCTCCAGGCTTACTAGGCTGTTCAGGTCTTTCTCCTGCTAATGAGCTCAAGGACCTTTTCTGATTGGCTTAAGAGACCATAAGAGGTGCCAGGATCAAACTTGGGTCAGCTGCATGCAAGGCAAACACCCTACTGACTATCTCTTCAGTTCACAAAGTAAATGTATTATTGAAAACAAGTGAGAATGAAGATATAAGCTACCAGAACATCTGTGACGTAGCAAAAATATTACTAACAGAAAAATTTTTAACAATACAGGCTTGTATCAGTAGACAAATAAAAAGGGACACAACAAAATAACATAACATCATATCTTAAAAAAAAAGAAAAATGACAATTTATGAAATCCAAAGGCACAAAAGGAAATCAGTAATAAAAAATGTAAATAAGTGAAACCAAAGCTAAAAAGGCAATACAAGATACCAGGGAAGCCAAGAGAAGAGATGTTAAAGAATGGTTACAAAGGCAAAAAAAGAGAAAAACTCTAATAAATAGGATCAGAAATAAAACAGGGAAATTACAACAGATACAATAGAAACACAAAGTTCATACAGATTTATATGACCAACTTTATTCCATGAAAATAAAGAGCTTAGTAAAAAAAAGAAACAACTTTTACAATTATACAAATTTCCAAGATTGAAGTAGGAGAAGATGGAAATAGAAGACCTTAACAGACCATTTACAAACAAAGAAAGTGAAATAGTATTGAATACTCTTGAAAAACAAAATTCCAGTTTAGATGGATTTATCATAGAGTTCTATCAAATCTTCAAAGGTAACCTATTACCTATATTTCTTAAGTTCTTCCTAAAAATCCTTCCATTTCCTCCTGTGTGATCAAGATTATCCCAAGACTTAGTGTTGACAGCAATATTACACAAAAAAGCAACTTCAGATCAATATACTTTTTTTTATTTAAACAACTTTATTACATACATGATTGTGTTTGGGTTTCAGTCATGTAAAGAACACCACCCATCACCAGTGCAACATTCCCATCACCAATGTCCCAAATCTCCCTCCTCCCCACCCAACCCCTGCCTGTACTCTAGACAGGCTTTCTATTTCCCTCATACATTCTCTTTATTAGGATAGTTCAAAACGTAGTTATTTCTCTAACTCATCCCTGTTTGTGGTGAGCTTCATGAGGTGAGCTTCATGAGGTGAGCTGTAATTTCCAGCTCTTTTCTCTTTTGTGTCTGAAAGTTATTGCAAGAATGTCTTTCATTTTTCTTAAAACCCATAGATGAGTGAGACCATTCTGTGTCTTTCTCTTTCTCTGTGACTTATTTCACTCAGCATAATAGATTTTATGTACATCCATTTATAGGAAAATTTCATGACTTCATCTCTCATGATGGCTGCATAATATTCCATTGTGTATATGTACCACAGTTTCATCTGTTGAAGGGTATCTTGGCTGTTTCCAGAGTCTTGCTATAGTAAATTGTGCTGCAATGAATAGAGGTGTAAGGAAGGGATTTTTGCATTGTATTTTTGTGTTCCTCGGCTTTATTCCTAGGAGTGGTATAGCTGGGTCGTATGGGAGCTCAATTTCCAGTTTTTGGAGGAATCTTCATATTGCTTTCCATAAAGGTTGAACTAGACGGCATTCCCACCAACAGTGGATAAGAGTTCCTTTCTTTCCACATCCCCGCCAACACTGCTTGTTCTCATTCTTTGTGATGTGTGCCAATCTCTGTGGTGTGAGATGGTACCTCATAGTTGTTTTGATTTGCATCTCCCTGATGATTAGTGATGTGGAGCATTTTTTCATGTGTCTTTTGGCCATTTGTATTTCTTCTTTGTCAAAGTGTCTGTCCATTTCTTCTCCCCATTTTTTGATGGGATTAGATGCTTTTTTTCTTGTAAATTTCTGTCAGTGCCTTGCATATTTTGGAGATTAGCCCCTTGTCTGATGGGTATTGGGTGAATAGTTTCTCCCACTCAGTGGGGGGCTCTTGTATCCTGGGCGCTATTTCTTTTAAGGTGCAGAAGCTTCTCAGTTTAATATATTCCCATCTGTTAATCTCTGCTTTCACTTGCTTGGAGAGTGCAGTTTCCTCTTTGAAGATGCCTTTAGTCTCAATGTCCTGGAATGTTTTACCTACGTGTTGTTCTATGTATCTTATGGTTTCGGGTCTGATATTGAGGTCTTTCATCCATTTGGGTTTAACCTTCGTACATGATGTTAACTGGCGGGGTCTAAGTTCAATTTTTTGCAAGTGGCTAGCCAGTTGTGCCAACACCACTTGTTGAAGAGGCTTTCTTTGATCCATTTAGGATTTCTTGGTACTTTATAAAAAATTAGGTGATTGTATGTCTGGGGAACATTCTCTGAGTATTCAAGTCAGACCAATATCCTTAATGAACATAAAAACAAAAATTCTCAATAAAGTCTTAGCAAACCAGATACAAAAATACATTGAAAGAATTGCACAACATGACTGATTGGGATTTATTCCAGAGATACAAGAATGACAACATATACAAAAGTAACCTAAAGCATCACTTCAATAAAATATGGATCCTTATAATGATAGTGATAAATGCAAAGGAAGCTTTTAAAATGATTTGAAGATACTTTCTTTTTGTATAAACTTCTAAATATCATGCAGATAGAAGGAATATACCTCAAGATAGTGAAGACCATTTAGAAAAACTCACAATGAAGAACATACCCAACAATCATAAAAGAAAAACTTTTCCTGTGAGATTAGATATAAGACAAAGCTATCCACTCCCACTACTATTATTTAACATAATATTTAAAGTCCTAGTTACAGCAATTAAGTAAAAAAAATAATTTTAAAGCATCCAAACTAGAAAAGAAGTGAAACTATTGCTATCTGTAGATGGTGTTACCATACACACTGAAAATCCTAGACTCCACTAAAAACAATTAATAACAATAAGTCAATTCAATGAACTAGCAAATTACAAAATCAATGTATAAAAATCGGTTGCATTTCTATTGCAAATAATGAAAAATAAAATAAAAAGCAATGCCCAATTATATATACAGAAGAATCAGTACTTATATATAATTAACTTTATACAAAGAAGCTGAACATTTGATATATTTAAAAGTATAAATTATTATTAAAATAAATAAGGCACATGTTAAGAGAAAATATTTTACATGTATGAATTAGTAGAAAAGCTATTGTTAAGCAATCAGACATAAAAGATTAGATAATAAATGCAATCCCTATCAAAATTCCAATGGTATTCTTCAAGGATATAGAACAAATATTATTAAAATGTGTTTTTAACAGCAAAATTATTGAATTTGACAGAAAAGTCCTGAGAAAAAAAGGCCTTGTGTGCCCTGACTTTAATTGTTCTATTTTAAATAATTATCAAAAAAGTGTAGTGTCAGAATAAATGTAGTTGCTCGACCACTAGAATAAAATTGAGAGACCAAAAATTAACCCTCAGATATATGAGCAGTTAATTTAAGACAAAGGATCCAAAACCATTAAATAAAGAAAGAAATGTCTTTGATAAGTGGAGTTGGAAAATTTGCTAGTCACATGCAGAAGGAAATTGGATTCCTATTTTATAATTTGTACAAAAGCTAATTAAAACAATTAATTAATATTGGACCCAAATCCATAAAATATGCCTAAAAAACTTAGGAAAAATGAGACTGGAATGTTAGTATACGCTGACCTGGAATTAGTCTCTGGCATCCCATGTGGTCCCCTGAATCATCCAAGAGTGATCCCCATGTGTAGAACCAAGAATAAGTCCTGAGTACCACAGAAGTGTGGCCCTGCCTCACAAAAAACTTAAGTAAAATATTTTAGTTTTGACTTAAGTCATGCCTAACTAATTATACTCTATTGGTAAGGAAAACAAAAGCAAAAATAAAGAAATGTTACTGCATTCAACTCAAAAGTGTTTGCACTGTGAAACTAACACTAAAATAACAAAGAATTCCTGTAGGGTAGGAAAAAACATCCAAACACCATATATATATAAAGAGATATTATATATATATATATATAGACTCACAAAGCCAGCGACAAAACAAAAAATGTAATCACAGAGAGAGAGAGAGAGAGAGAGAGAGAGAGAGAGAGAGAGAGAGAGAGAGAGAAATGCTAAATAGGCATTTCTTCAAAGAAGACATGAATGGCTAACAGGAATAAGGAAGCATACTCATTTTTGCTGATTATTATGGAAATGTAACTTAAAATAGCAATGAGACTGTAGTATATACTAGTTAATATAGTGAGTATATTTTATATCAAACAGGACAGAAACTAGGGCTAGAGTGATAATACAGTGGGTTGGGCACTTGCCTTGCACGTAGCTGACCCAGGTTCTATCTCTTCACTACATATAATCCCTAAGTTCCACCAGGAGTGACCCCTGAGCACAGAGACAGAAGCAAACCCTGAATCACACAGGTTATGGCCCTCAAAACAAAAACAAACAGAAAAAGTCCAGAAATAACAAAGTGGTAGAGATGTAAATTGAGGGAAAGGAAAAAAACCCCTTTAGTCACTGTTGGTGGAAGTGTAAACTGATCCAACATCTATCAAAAATAGCATAGCAATTTCTTAGAAATATTAAAAATAGAATGCCTATATGATTCAGAAATAGCACCCATAGGCATCTATTCAGAGAATACAAAAAACCCCACTAGTTTGAAAAAAATATTTGCACACCTATGTTTATTGCATTGATGTATTAGGATAGTCAAGATCTGGAAATAGCTAATGTATCTAATGAAGGCTGAGTGGAAAGAAATATATCTAGTTTGTATACACAATGGAATATTAATTATAAGTAAAGACAGAATCTTGTCTTTTACTGCAATATGCATGGAAACTTCAGGGTATCCTGCTAAGAGAAAAGAAAGATAAATATCTGATGTTCTAATTCATATTGTATGTAAGAAAATAAAGTATGGAAACTGGCACTGCCCGTTCATCTAAACAAACTCTATGACAATAAACAGAGCTTACCAAAGGATGAGGAGAAGGAAGACGGGGTTGAACGGGTCCAAAGGACTGTGGGTGTACCCTTAAAATATCTGAATATTTTCACTCTTATAAATAATGTTTCAGCAACAACAAAAAGCCAAGTTTATGTGATTAGAAAATAAAATAAGAGTTTTAAAAAGAAAGGGAAAAAAGTAAAAGAAGGTTGCTAAAATACAGAGGTAACATTTTTCTCTCCCCAGAACTATTATCTACACAAAAAAAGGCAAAGAAATAGCAGTAGCAGGCTATTAGAATGAAAGGAAAAAAATGTCATTTTAAAATATTATGGAAGTGGAATTATATAGTAAGTAACTTTGAGGATTGACTCTCTCACAAATGCATATATAAACACAAGGAATGTGTTCCACGACCAAGGTAAAGGGAGTAGGGACACAGGAAAACATCAGATTTCTTCATCGCAAGTGTTCCTGAGAGGCCTGTGTCCATTAGGGTCACTATCTCCATGACCATTTTATTCATCTTTACCTACTGTGACATTCTGCATAAAATTATGTATCTTCCTCCCATACTGCCCTTATCACTGAAAAGGAGAACCATGGTATGCATGTTAATGAATCACAGGCATTTTCTTTGATAAGTCACAAATTACTAGAGCAGGGGTCCTCAAACCTTTTAAACAGGGGGCCCCTTCACTGTCCCTCAGACCATTCAAGGGCCAGACTATAGTTTAGAAAAACTGAACAAATTTCTATGCAGACTCACACTTATTTTGAAGTAAAAAAATCAAAACGAGAACAAATACATATTTAAAATGAAGAACAAGTAGTGTTGAACCAACAAACTTACTAATATTTCAATGGGAACTATAGGCCTGCTTTTGGTGGACATAGTTTGAGGTCCCTTGCCTGAGGCTGAGGGGAGTAGTTGAGAGACAGAGAGGAAAGAAGTCTGAGAGTGCAGTACATATTTCACACATGTGCACTGCAGGCCTGGGATGAGTCGGTGGCTAAGCAGGACAGGCAACAGGCCGGATAAATGTCCTTAGCTGTAGTTTGAGGATCCTCTACTAGGGTTTCAGGCATCCAATGTGCCATCCCTAATCCTATCAGTGTCAATGTACCCTCCCTGTGTCCAGCCTGCCTCCTTAATAAGAACATATAAAGTTGAGTTAATGTATTTTGGGTCCCAGACTTAAACACTGTGGTTGGCTCTGTGGTTCATATACACTCATCTCCACAACACCCATGTGCTTAAGGGACTTGATCTTCACCTCTGTTACCTCGTCTGCCTCTTCTTACTCCCTCCTCCACTTCTTTACTTATCTGTCTTCATTTCTCCAAACTGGGGTCCAGGGTAATCTAGGTATCCCCCTTTTGATATTTCACATTCCCTTTATATGCTATTTTATAGACTATAGGTTTTTTTTGTTTGTTTTTGTTTTTGTGATCTGTTTGTGTGTGTGTGAGAGATTGTTCTTTTGTGATCTGCACATTGAAAAAATGGTTAAGAAGGGACCAGGGAGACAGCCCAGTGGGCTGGAGCATCCACTTTGCATGCTTCAGTTTGTGACAGAGGCCATGTATCCCTTTGTCACAAACTGGGTAAGCTGGAATATTTCTGTTTTGTATGTTTGCCATAATATAAAAATATGTGAGCAGTTGGAGAGCAAGAACTGGGAGTAAAGTACGTGCCTCGCATGTGGTCAACCTAGATTTGATCCCCTGGTCCACATATGGTCCCCTAAGCTACACCAAGAATGATTCCATCCTCCACATACCCAGTCGAATGTGTTCAGCCTGTAGTTTTGGTTCCATATCTTTTTGCTAATGACATATTGTATAATTTATTGTGTATGTTTATGCTTCTTTGGTTTTGCTTTGGGTCTCCAAGTAGGGGTTTAATTTTTTAATTAATTAATTTTTTTTTTGTTTTTGAGGGGGGGCATACCTGGTGATGCTCAGGGGTTACTCCTAGTTATGCACTCAGAAATTGCTCCTGGCTTGGGGGACCATGGGACACGGGGGTGGGGTGGGGTGGTGGTGTGGGGATTGAACCTCGGTCCATCCTAGGCTAGCGCTTGCAAGGCAGATGTCTAAACTCTAGAGCCGGGGCCGGTGAGGTGGCACTAGAGGCAAGGTGTCTGCCTTGCAAGCGCTAGCCAAGGAAGGACCGCGGTTCGATTCCCCGGCTTCCCATATGGTCCCCCCAAGCCAGAGGCAATTTCTGAGCGCTTAGCCAGGAATAACCCCAGAGCATCAAACAGATGTGGCCCAAAAACTAAACTCTAGAGCCACCGTTCTGGCCCCCCAAGTAGGGGCTTAGAGTTCACAGGGGCCACTTTAAGCAATGCTCAGTTATCCAGGATGACAGTTCAGTGCCAAGACCCAAGAACATGCCAAGACCAAGAATGGGGAATAATAAGGACACCGCAACATTGCTTGGGACCTCTAAATTATATCCAGTGATGCTTCTCAGGATAGATGAGGGATTGAATGGGATTGAACATGAGTCCCAAAACTGTCTTCTTGGCCTCAAATTTTCATGCCCTTTAATTGACCAAAGTCAGATTGCGTTATAGATTTCCAGTAATTTCTTACTTCTTTTGTTCAACTATGTCCAAAGTCTGTCCTTTATGTTCTGTGTGTCTAGGTACATTGCTTCTCATTTCTGCTTAGTGAGATTTTGTTTTCACCTACATTTCACCAACTACTCTGGGATCTATGTACACTGTGATTTTCTTCATAATGTTCCTACTACAAATGACTCTGGGTTTGTTTATGGACATGTGTGGAGTAGATGTCATTGCATGGAGAGCAAAATTTTCTCTCAGAGACCAGTGAGGTAGTACAGCTCATAAGGTGTTTGCCATTCATGGAGCTGACTGGGGTTCAATTCTTAGCACCCCATGTGGGTCCCTGAACCCCATCAGGAGTGATCCCTGAGTGCAGAGCCAGAAGTAAGCCTTGAACAACACTGAGTATAATCTCAAAACTATAAATAAATAAATAAATAAATAAATAAATAAATAAATAAATAAATAAATAAATAAATGACTTCACGTTAACAAAACTAGTGTGGGTAAAGCTAATAAATGGTGAAAAAACAAAAGTATTTGCTGAAAATAAACCCATGTGGCCAGGTAGTTACCAAGTTGATAGAATTTAAGGCACAGGAAACTTCCCCCTAAAGAAAAGAAAAATACAGAAACTCTAATAGAGAATATTCCATTTATAAGAGTAGAAAGCAGAAACCTAAGAAGAATTTGAAACAATATTCAAATCCACTAGTAGAGAAAATCTATTTCTTTATATTTATTGTGGGATTGGGCCATACCTGATTGTGTTCAGGGATTGATCCTGGCTCTGTGCTCAAGCATTATTCATAGTGGGGATTGAGGGATTGGGGGCCCATATGTAGTACTGAGGATTGATCCTGCAAGGTTCAATCCAATGACCCACCCGTTGTACTCTCTCTCCAGCCCCAGAAAACCTTTAAAAACAAACTGATTTCTCATTTGAATGGTAAAAAAATAAAACTCATAGCCAAGAATCTTAGGAGCATACACTTTTGTGCATCAGAGTGAGGAAGTAAACAGTCTTCTGACCTTGAAATTCTACTTTCCTACCAGCACTTTCCTAGTGTGAGTTTTTTTTTTTTTTTTGTTATTTTTAGCATATAACTGTTTGATCTATCCGGGATTTATTTTGTTATGAGGTATAAGCATTTAGCAAGATTTATTTTTCCCAAATGTTTGGTCAGTTGACCGAACCACTTTTAAATAATAACACCTTCCCCTGACTGCCACTCTGATATTTACTGTCTTCTTAGAGTTTCCTGAGTCATTTTCAAGCGGTTGGTTTCTAAACACTGAACTACAGGACTGCCAAGCAGTTACCCACTTGGAGAATGTCTAATCTCTCCTTTACTCTGAACTTTGAAGTCAAGAGTCATGGACTAGCTACAGACTCAAAGAACAAGTTAGTCCCAGAAACCAGGGGCTGTTTTTCCCAGAAGAGTATGTATTCCTGTGTAGATAAAACTTTGGGTTTGTTCTCTCTCTCTCTCTCTCTCTCTCTCTCTCTCTCTCTCTCTCTCTCTCTCTCTCTGTCTCTCTGTCTCTCTGTCTCTCTGTCTCTCTCTCACTCTCTCTCTCTCCTTCCCTCTCCCTTTATCAAGAGCCTAATTAATCCCATTTCAAAAACAACTATAAAGCCTTGAGCAGTTTGGACATCAGAAATCTGCTCTGAAGATTAGCAATTCAGTAATCTGGAGATTTCACTCAGTTCAAGTCCCATGTCTTCTGTCATTCCCTAGATCTCCACCTCCGAAATTCTTCACTACTAAAGAGCCTCTTGGTTTCTTAACAGCAAGCTTGGAGACACTCACGTGAATTCTCTTCTTTGTTACTGCTTGGAACAGGCACAATAGAATGTCCAGAAACAAGATGCTTAACCACTGAGGGTTAAAAGCCTGAGCATTGTGGCAGAAACCTAAGAGCCATCTGTACATTAGGGAGAGGGAGGCACATTTGAAGACTGTAGAAAAGAATATTCTACTTGAAGAATGTCAGTCAATTCCATTTTCAAAGGCGCAGACAGCACTTAAAGGCTGTCAATCATTTCTCAGGAAAGGAGACAAGCAACTTTGAACATCGGGCTGCCAATATTTCCTATAGTAAATTAAATAGAAAAAAAAATTTTTATGTAAAAAATTATTCTCCCGATGTAAGGTCAGCTCTTTTCCATGAGAATATTGGGGAATTACCTGTCAGATTTACAATAAAGATGAAATAGATCTATAAATACATGAAGAAAAAGATCAGATCTGATCTGACATCCCTTATCTAGAATGTCCTATAGTCAATGTGGAGACTAGCAGTTCTCTGAGAATATCAACAGCCAGTTTATGATATGCTTTTCAGTGTGGTGAGCATATACATGGGGAGAGTCAAATGAATGAAAATTCAATAACAGAATTCTTTAAAAGAAATTATTTGTAGTTATATGTTGGCTGCACTCGATGGTGCTTAAGGATTACACATGGCGGGTCTCTGAGGACTATATGGGTTGTTGGGGGTAGAATCTGGGTAGGCTGCATACAAGGCAAGAATCTTACTTTATGTACTATTATTCTGATTCCTCAGTAAAATGAGATTTAATAGTCCGAGGTCAGTGACTTCCTGAGAATTATAGCTGAGCATTTCTACTGGGCACAGCTGATGAAACTTTTGCTATTCAACCTGTGAGCCTGGTCTGGCCACACAGGTGTCCTGGGGCCTAATAGTCTCTCTGGGCATTTAGGCTCCAGATGGCATATGTTGTATTAATTATTAATTATAAAGTCCTAGTGGTGGAGGATGGATGGTGAGGCCTTTATCAGCCCAGCCCGGCACCTGCAGCCCCTCTGGCCTGGTGGGTCTGTAGGTATCAGGGTAACTGTGAGATATGACCCATAGCAGTGAAATGAAATTTCAGGAGATATCCAGCTTTATTGCAAGGCCCTATCTGCCATGTGCATATGCCTCACACGGCCTTTAAAATTAACCAGCCTCATTGCACCCAACCCATGTCTCTTCTCCACCTGCTCCTTATTCCTTGCTCAGTCTCTCTGCTCAATCTGTCTCACTCCTTCCCTAGGCCACACTCTAATTACCAACCATAGACCCCTACCAAATGTGGGAGGGTCTCCCTTTCCAGGTGAGATAGGCAGGAAGTTGGGGGAGTGGGTACCAGGCATAGGGTACTTAGTACCTACTTGATGCTGCATAATTTCCCTCTTTACATTCTGAACTATTTTGGGGGGATGGGGGGGGTCTATATTTTTGTTCATGGCAACAAGTGCCAGATTTATCAGACTTCAGAGCCCAGGTGGAAAGCTTACCTCTGTCCATATCAATGGCTGTCAATCCTGGCTGCCTGATAAAATATTCTGGGGATGGGGCCAAAATGTTTATTCAGTGGTTATGGAGCATGCCTTGCATATGGTATTTTGGATCTGTTTGGATCCCAGCTTCTTCTGGTCCCCCAAGCATCACTGGGTGTAGTTTTGGCCAAATGTGTGGTTCCACATCCTCTAACTATTGATGGAGCAGCTCTAGTAAGGGCCAGCAAAGCAGAGCCCCACCAGCACTACATTTTTCAAGCCCTTTCCTGGAACCACTGGCCAATGTGACTGATAATCTTGGGCAATGGCCCCTGGAAGCCTTGAACACAATTTGATTGAGAGGTTTTCTTTCTGCTCTTGCCTTACCTTTTAAGGCAAGAAATGGTCCAGAGAACCATCAAAACATCTGTAAAATTGGGACCTACCTCAAGAGCTCCCTTTGATTTGTCTAGGGTTTCAAGAATGGAACTTGGCATTGGGCTTGCAGCAAAACTCTCCAGTGTATGTGTGACCAAGGTTGAACATGACTTTATCACACTGCACTGTCTCTCTTGAAGGATGCCAGAAACCCAGGACCACCCGTGAAGATCTACCTGGGTTTTCTGGAAAGAGAAGTCAGCTGGAGAACATATCTTCTTCCAGAATAGAATCAAATAAGAGAATTAGAACTCTAGATGGCGTCTGAGGAATCATAGGTCATTTGAGTGAAGCTTTACCTTCTCATTAAATGTCAGTTTTACTGAACAGAAAACAGAGACTGAGAAAAGTGACCCAGATTTGATAGTAAGAGAGAGACAGTTGGTCAAAGGTCTCCTAGAAGTTAGATTAAACTCCTTTTAGTAGATTCAGTAGAGAGAAAAAAGAAAAAATAACAACAAACAAACAAAAACAAAACTAAATTAGTCTCTCACCAAAGAGAAATTAAAGCCACTGCTGACATCAATACTTTCCCCAAATCATAAGAATCATCATAAAAATTGTGTACTTATTTTATCAGAGTCAAGTTGACTAATCTGATCCCCAGTTCATAAGATGACAGACAACCTAGAAGCCAAATGTTTTTGCAGGTTCTGTACAGTGTTTTTAAAAAATGACTCACCCTTTAAACATGGAGCGAGTTCACGTAACATTGGAGATAACGCACTGATCTTGCAGGCTTGGAATATTTGGCGGGTGAACCTGCATTCCCCACAGAAACCAAGGCTGGCCAGAGAGAGCTGAGTCATTTCTGCCCATCGCAAGAAGGTCTGTGCTTACCTCCCTGACTACCAGCCTCCCCGCTTCCAATCGCATTCATGACTCTAGACTGGCTAAATGTCATTGCAAAATTTAAAATGAAAGTCGACACCTCTGAAATGCCACAATCCTCCACCCAGGCTGTTCCAAACATTTACATTAACTCCGCCTGGGATGGCCCTAGAGTTTGCAATCCCCACTTCTTCTCTGCCCACCATCCACTGACCACCAACTACCGGGGCTAAGCTCCTGCCACTGAGAGTGCTGTTGAGCCTGGGAGATGAGGTGACAGATTCTGCTCAGTAGAAGCCCAAGGAAGCACTTGGACCTGCTCTTTATTGCAGGGCTGGCAATGACTTGGCTTCCTTTCAGCCTTTCCAACACTGACAGTCAGCCAGACTCTTTTTATGGGCCTGTGTTGGAGTAACCGGTTTTCACTCTATTCAGGATAATTCTTTGCTTGTGCTTGTCGTTCATGGACTGGGATTACCTCTGGATTGGTCCCTTACTTGTTCTCCACCCAAGGAGATAGTCTTTCTCTTCCCAATTAAGACCTCTCGGGTCTCAGGGAGAAGCTGCTTGGGGTTTTGGTTTCCAAAACTCATCTATCTGCCTGCTGGTATCTTTTGGTAGTGAGTAGAAAGCTTGTGGTGGAATTTTCCTTAGCCTGTTTTATCCTCTTCAATCTTGCATGGATTATGTCATGTATCTGGTTTGCTTCTAGAAACTGGAATTGGGGCATGACGTTTCCTCTTCGGGCCTGCTCCATGCCATCACAATTCTTCTTCCTACCTTTTCTGCTTATACTGTTCTTCCATCCTGGGCTGTCCTCCCTCTTCTCATCTCACTCCCAGAGTTTTTCCAGATTTAGTTTTCCGGATTACTCTTATCCCCCCTACTCCTACAGCGTCAAACCAATAGAGAAAACATATGCTCTTTTGATTTCCCCAGGCCAGAGGATAATCTCCTTAACGTTTGCCTTGCTTGTAATTCTTTAGAATCCTCCCTAAGACCCAAGACGGTGCTGGACAGCAAGATCAACAGCCCCTGTGCTAGACCCACTCTTAGTTTTAGAGCATCTGATGCAAGGGACATATTCGGTCACTAGAGGCCGCTCGTTCACATGCAACTTGTGTTGCCCTGGTACCTGGAGCCTCAGCAAGTAGGACAAACTCAATTATTTCCTCTCCAACACAGCCCTGGGCCATGAGAGCCTCTGATACCAGGGCCCCTGCCGAGCGAGCTGCAGAACGAAAACACAAGGCAAATAAGAAAGGTCACTGCATCTGCTCAGCGCAATTACTGCTCACCTGAAATCTCTGCTTCACTAGCAAATTGCCAGCTCAGGCTCCTCATTTTTGATTTTCCCAAATCACTTCTCACTTCATTCAGCAGGGAAGGGGGAATCTGTGACCAGCGTGCAAAGATGTATGTTTGCAAATGATGACAACAATTCTGTGGCCCAGCTGTTGTGTCCAGAGATGTCGTCCATTTTCCTCTTCCCCAGACCCCTGAGGAACTTTTGTCTCTCTCTGGCATCTATGCTCTGCTCTGTTCTACTTCGATTCTGTTGTTTTCTACCACGAGAGGAATGTTCTACAACTGGAATTTCAACTGTGACAGTGCTAAAGTAAGTGCTAAAGCAGGCAGGTCAAGTCTTACATAGAGATTTAATGAACCCAAAGCATCACGGTAGGTCTGAGACAGGGGTGCAGTTGAGGGGACAAAGTTTTGGTACCCACAGTAAGACCAACCATACATGTCCACTTGCCCAGCCTGGTGGCACAGTGGCTTTGCAGTCCCAAATTCAAACATGGGCTGAGTCAGAGCAATCGTAAGAGTTTGACAAGTGATTATGTCTGTCACAGAGCTTTATTTTTCAAAAATATTTTAATTTATTTAATAACTTTCGGATACAATGTTGAGTAGAGTTTTAGTCTTCAAATGTTCAGGTACCAATCCCTTTACCAGTGTCCACTTCCCTCTACCAATGTCTTCAGTTTCCCTCCTGCCAGCCTGTCTCTATGGTTGGACACTTTTTTTTTTCCTGTAGTCACCGTGGTTTGCAAATCTGTCACTGGAAAGGTATCACATATATCACTTTATCTCCTTTCAGCAGCCAGTTTCTTATCCAGAGTAGTTACTTCCTACCGTTACCCTCATAGTGGTCCCTTCTCTGATCTAACTGCCCTCTCCTCATGGTGACAAAGTTCCTACAAAGGACCAGTACTGGCCTCTGGTATTATTCTCAAAGTATATTTTTAAATCCTACAGATGAATGTGATCATTCTATATCCATTCCTCTCCTCCTGACTCATTTCACTCAACATAATACTCTCCATATCCACGTATCAGCAAATTTCATGACTTCATGTTTTCCTAATAGCTGCAGAGTATTCCATTGTGTAGATGTCCCTATAGTTTCTTTATGCTCTTATCTGTCTTGGGCAACTTGAGTTGTTTCTGGATTTTGACTATTGTGAATACTGCTACAATAAATATAGGAGTGCAGATGCCTTTTTGCATGGTATCACAGAGATGTCAATGGATCCCAAGCAATAGGAATAAACCTAAGTAGAGCTCAGTTGGGTTCAAAGCCTCTGAGGACAAGCTTTCTTGGTTGAGTCATTGCAAGGTCAACTCTCTGACAGCCTCTAGGTAGTATTCAAACTTAATGACAAAATTAAAGAAAGTTTAATTTACCTATGTCATCCATCTCCACTTCTATCATGACCTAAAGTTTTTTATTTATCAATAGAGGAGCATATCTTCTCTGAAGTCAGACTACCCAGGTGAAAATCACAGTTCTGATATTTTTTAACCATAAATTAATCTCTGTACTTCAGTGTACTCATTAGTTAAATAGGGCTAATAATTGTACCTGCTTCATTGAGTGACTATGAGGATTAAATGAGTTAATATATGTAAAGTGCTTACAACAGTGTCTAGCTAATTGTAAAACTATATGTAAAAACAGACTATTCATGTTTTTATTATCTAGTTTTCACAAAATTCACAGCAAAGTCATTTCATTCCTAACTTGGCTCTGAATGTAATAAAAAATGCAAATCCCCTTCCTCCCAAAATAGTGTCAGTTTCATTCCTAAGATATGGCACTTTCTGTTCAGTGAGTCCCTTTTATTCTACACAGCCAAGGTAATAATTATCTGTAAGGTATTGATTTTCATTTTATTCTCTATCCCTTATAAAAACAGATCTAAAAGGCATGGGTAAGAAAAAAAAAAAAGATATCTTTTTTTTCCAGAAAGATCTACAAAATCGACAGACCTTTAACTAGGTTGGCTAAGAGAGAGAGAAAACTCAAATAACTAACATCAGAACTGAAATAAATGTCATGACTACTGATTTTACAGAAATAAAAATGTTTCCACCAATTGCATGCCAAGAAATGGGCTAACCTAGATGAAATGGACAAATTCCTAGAAGCACAAAATGGACTAAGACTCAGTCATGAAGAAATACACAATCTAAGCAGATATTGAACTAGTAAGGAGATAAAATCAGTAATAAATTTCCCAATAATAAAAAAACCCAGAACCAGATGGCTTCATGGGGGGGAGGGGAATTCTACAAAACTGTAAAGAAAAATTGTACCAATTCTCTTCAAACTCTTCCCAAAAAATTGAAGAGGAGGGAATATATCCAAACTCACTCTGTGGGACCAATTTTATCCTTAAGACTAAAGCCAGACAAAGTCACGACAAGCGAAGAAAACAACAGACCAACAGTCCTGATAAACACTGATGATATAATTCTTCAAAGAATCCTAGGAGACAGAATTCAGCACCATATTTAATGTGAAGATGTCAGTAACACCCAAAGTAGCCTACAGCTAAAACTGCGATTCCTCTCAAAACATAACTTTTGGTTACTTTTGTAGAAATAGAATAATCTATTCTAAAATTTATCTGAGTGCTCAGGGAATGCACAGTATAAAAACCAATGTGGACAAAGAGCAAATTTGGAGGTTTCATGCATCCTGATCACTCCCAGCACTTCTAAAGTGGTGGTAGTCAAAATTGTGGTGTGAAGGGAGAGACTCCATCTTCTTAGCTGGTCTCCTTCCTGGAGCCACCTTGTCCTGATGGTTGGTCACTATTCATATCTTGTAACTCCCTCCATTGATATGGTTTTCCCCTTTGACCCTCCTTTGAATATCCTGGGGCCACTGGAAGTTAGATGACTTTAGCTGAGAAACACCGGTGTGAAACAGTGAAAGTAAAAAGAAAGCAGAATACATTTGATGACTGAAATCCAACTATAAATATTCTTGTAACCATGGTGCTTAAATAAAAAAATTATTTAATAAAAAAAAACCTCACACATGAGGTCAAATGTTATTTGATAAGTCAAGGTCATTCAGTGAAGAAGGACAATGTTTTTTAACAAATGATGTCAGAAAAACTAGAATATCTACAGGCTTCTAAGTGAAGTTGAACTCCACATCGAAAGTAATTTGAAATTATTAAAGACCCTAAATGTAAGGGCTAAAGTTACCTAAGTCTTAGAAAAACATTTTTTGGATAAAGCTTTATGATGTTGTATTTAGCGGTTTTTTTCTTGGATATCACCCCAAACACACAGTCAACAAAAGAAAGAAATAGAGCAGTGCCAAAATTTAAAAATAAAAATCTGTATATCAAAGGAAACAATCTATAGAATGGGAGAAAATATTTTCAAGCCATAACTGACAAAGGTTTAGGGTCTGGACCATGTAAAGAATTTTTACAACTTGATCATAATAAAAACTAACTTAAAAATGTTTCAAGGATCTGAATAGACATTTTTACAAAGAAGATATAGAATTAACTAACAAGAATATGAGTACCTGCTCAACTTAGAGAAATTCTCTAATCATTTGGGAAAAGCAGTTCAGAATCATAATGAGATATTACTTCACATCCATGTAGATGGCTCCTATGAAACATAACAAAACAGAAGAGAAAATAGCAAGTGTAGGCAAGAGTGTGAGGAACCTGGAACCTTTAGACACTTTTGGTGGTAATGGAAAATGATGCAACTCTATGGAAAACTGGGGGGTGGCTCCTCAAAAAATTAAGATGAGGCAGAATAATAGTACAGGTAGGAGCTTGCTTTGCATGTGGTTGACCCGAATTTGATCCTTAGTATCTCATACAGTCCCCTCTGCACTGCTAAGAGTAGTTCCTGTGTGCAGAGCAAGGAGTAAACCCTGAGCACTGCTGTGTGTAACCCCCCCCCAAAAAAAAAACCCTAGTAACATGATTCTATGACCCATAACTCTATTTTTCTGAAATCTAAAGATTTTCATATATTTTCATGCCTGCATATAGGATAGCCTTATTCATAATAACAAAAGGCAGAGATACCAACATATAAGTGGAGGGGTAAACAAAATGTGGAATTACATATTAAGGAATACTATCCTATCTTTTTTTTTTTTTAAGAAAAAAAACAAGGAAATTCTAGCACATGCCACAATGTGTACAAATTCTGAGAACATTGTTCTTGGTGAATAAATCAGGATACGTGTTGTATGTTGCCACTTAGAGTAGCCAAATTCCTAAAGCAACCAATTAGAATGGCAGTTGTCAGGGACCCTGAAAATGCTGAATGGATACAGGTAGTATATTTTGCAAATGGAAAGGATCAAGTTGATGGTTATACAACAGTATGACTGTACTTTAAGGCTATTAAACTGAACACTTAAAAACAATTAAGATGATACATTTCATGTTATCTCTATTTTACCATAATAAAATAACATAGTCTGGAATGTATTCAACTCTTCATTCATTCTATAACAATTTCCTGAGAGCATGTTGTGTGTTGAGCACTGTTTCAGATGCCAGAAGGCAGCAGTAAGATAGAGGATGCTTTTAATAAAAGCTCCTTTCTAGTGAAAGACATAGACCATAAACAAGACAACAGAGAAGCAAAGTAGTACAGGCACTGATGAGGGAGGGCTAAGGAAAACGAACAAGGTCAGGCAGTAGCGAAGGATTTAGAAGGTGGGATTGACTTAAAATATGTTGATCAAACAAAATTCATCTGAAAGATCATCTGTGAGCTAAGATCTGAAAGATGAAAGCTCCAGACTTGTAAGGAACCCAGAATGCTGATAAGATAAGCAACCCAATTGCAAAGGCCCAGTGATAGTGAAGAGCTTGGGAAAGTCAGGGCCCAGAAAGAAGATCTGAACTAGTGTACAAAAAAAAAGGTGTGTGTGGGGGGAGGGGGGGGAAGAGATTGGATGAGTTGGGAGAGCTGAGCCATGACTGCATCCTGAGGACCCTGTTTATTAGTTTGGGGCCAGAGGGCTGCAAATTAAACTGCTGAGAAACTGGATCAGGTCTAAATGGAGTGGAAAGGGTGATCGAATTAATGTTTAAAAAGGTAGAAATTGGGGGAAAATGTATACACCACACATCCAATAAGAGGTTAATAGCTGGTGTATATGTATATATGAACTGATAAAACACACAAGGGTTTTGCTCTAGGTATGACTCAAAGGCAAATAGAGAACCTACTTAAGAGTATGAGACCACAAGTTGGGTACCCAGTGTTGCCATCATGTGTCAAGGAGGTTCTGGGATTGTTTGTTTTTCCATGAGAGAATGGTAATGGCCTTTATTAAGCAGATGTCAATGAACAAACCAGGCCCAGATAAGAGAAGTGGTAGATTCTTCCATGTTAACATTGGCTTCAAGTGAAAATATTAACTAGGCATTTGTTTTATTTCTTAATTAATGTCTTTATACAATTTGATTACAAACATGATTGTAGTTGGGTTTCAGTCATATAAAGAACACCCCCCCTTCACCAGTGCGACATTCCCATTACCAATACCCCAAATCTCCCACCTCCCTACCATCCCCTGCCTGTATTTGAGACAGTATTTCTACTTCCCTCATTCATTCACATTGTTACATTAGTTGTCAGTGTAGTTATTTTTCTAACTGCACTCACCACTCTTTGTGGTGAGCTTCATATCGTGAGCTGGACCTTCCAGCCCTCATCTCTATTGTCTCTGAGAATTACTACAAAAAAATTTTTTTTTTTTTTGTGGTTTTTGGGTCACACCCGGCAGTGCTCAGGGGTTACTCCTGGCTCCATGCTCAGAAATTGCTCCTGGCAGGCACGGGGGACCATATGGGACGCTGGGATTCGAACCGATGACCTCTTGCATGAAAGGCAAACGCCTTACCTCCATGCTATCTCTCCAGCCCCAAAATTTTTTTTCTTAAAACACATAGATGAGTGAGACTATTCTGTGTCTATCTCTCTGTGATACATATACACAATGGAATATTATGCAGCCATCATAGAGATGAAGTGATGAAATTTTCCTATACATGGGCGTACATGGAATCTATTATTCTGAGTGAAATAAGTCAGAGGGAGAGAGATAGACACAGAATAGTATCACTCATCTATGAGTTTTAAGAAAAATAACTACAGGGGCCGGGAAGGTGGCGCTAGAGGTAAGGTGTCTGCCTTGCAAGCGCTAGCATAGGACGGACCACGGTTCGATCCCCCGGCGTCCCATATGGTCCCCCCAAGCCAGGGGCAATTTCTGAGTGCATAGCCAGGAGTAACCCCTGAGTGTCAAACGGGTGTGGCCCAAAAACCAAAAAAAAAAAAAAAAAGAAAAATAACTACCAAAAAAAAAAAAAAAAGATAAGGAGCCGGAGAGATAGATTGGAGATAAGGTGTTTGCCTTGCATGCAGAAGGACCATGGTTCGAATCCCAGCATCCCATATATGTCCCCCGAGCCTGCCAGGAGCAATTTCTGAGTGTAGAGCCAGAAATAACCCCTGAGTACTGCCAGGTGTGACCCAAAAACCAAAAAATAAATAAATAAATAAAATAACTAGGCATTTGTATAATCAAGTATGAAGTTCAGGGAGAGGCTGAATCGGGTCATACAGACTTGGGCATCATCATCCAATAGACACTGAGAAAGTGTCTAAGGGGCCGGGAAGGTGGCGCTAGAGGTAAGGTGTCTGCCTTACAAGCGCTAGCCAAGGAACGGACCGCGGTTCGATCCCCCGGCGTCCCATATGGTCCCCCCAAGCCAGGGGCGATTTCTGAGCACATAGCCAGGAGTAACCCCTGAGCGTCAAACGGGTGTGGCCCAAAAAAAAAAACCAAAAAAAAAAAAAGTGTCTATTAAAATGTTGGGGTAGTATTCATGGGGAGAGTCTTCTGGATATTTCTGAATGATATTTATTTGCCTGCATTGGAGACAGACTAGCCCATTAGTTCAAAAGTTGGATGTCAATATCCATGAGACTCTGTCTCACTCTGCGATCTATGCATAAGTCCAGATTTTAGAACACACTGAAGTAAAGAAAAAGTGGGAACACTTCTTTTCCCCCCTTCTTCTCTTCCCTCCTCCCTAGTTGTGTGAAGGTTTTTAGTCAATGTCAAACACAAATCAAAGTGTTATCCTGCTGCTTTCTATTCTAAACATAGTTGATTAGAAATTATAGGCAACAGATGAGAGACGTAACTGGGATTCCTCTCTTATAAGGAGCTTAATGACTCAGGAAAAAAAAAAAGAGCAATTAATGAGAATATAATGCAGGTAAGATTGCAAATGGAGTCAGTGCCAGAGAGGGAAGCCATGTGATTTTATTCATACAAAGATTGATGATGTGATCTAGGAGCATAAAAAACATGTGAAAGGGTTCAAGAGTTCAGTCTCACTGCCTCTCAGGACCAATTCCAGAAGAGTAGAGAACTGATCACTAGGGAATTCATCATTGAAGCAACTACAGGGTCTTTGAGATTCAGGAACTAACCTTGACCACAGCCAGGCTGTGGAATAAGGGAGTTGTTAGTATACTGTACTCTTTAGTATAGAAATTATTTCTTTTAAGACCTTCATAAATCAAGGTACTGAGGTCTGAAACACTGAAACCAGCCATTTCCTATTCTCTCCATTCCCCACTATGCACTATTCCTGCTCTACAATGAGAAGGGTGGATGTGCTGTGTCCTCAGGAATATTTTGCATAGGGCCAGGGAGATAATAGCATCCACTGACTACTTTGAAGAACAACCCCTGAACATGGATCTAGAAGTAGACTATGAGTTCCACCATGCATGTCCCCCAAAGCCCCACCATAGATACATATATTTTGCTTCTCTTTGCCACTTACAGCCTCTTTTTCAATCATTTTTCAAACTCACTTTGAAACTTGCAAGCTTTGTAAACAAAGATGGTCTCTACTGCATGCCAGCTTCTCAAATCTAATGTAAGTTTACTTGTTAGAACTTATTTTTCTGTTCTAGTTCCTAGTTGTCCTGAGTTGTATAGGTGTTCATTTTCTAGACTCTAAGATTTAGGGGGGGTACCCTGGAAGTGGTTCTTTACTGGGTCAATTTTGCTTAATTTCCCTGACCCAGAGGAAACACTGCCAGTTGTCACAATTTAGAGGTGGTGTTACTGGCATCTAGTGAGTGAGGTCCAGGGATAGTACTAAACATCCTACACTACACAAGATATCTCTAAGAAAGAATTATCTGATCTGAAATGTCAATAGTCCGGAGGCTGAAGAGCTCCTTCTGAAACATGGTATGATAATACCAAGCATAAAGTCCAACGAAGAAGAATTCAGATATATTACACACAAAATATTTTTCTCAAAATAGCTTTTCTTTAAGTTCTTTAAGCATCCTAGCATGTATCTCTAAAGCCTTTATCTGAGAGTTTTAGAGCCAGCTGAGTCTTCCATGCTATTTTTGGTCACTAAACTTGGTGGGTTCAGTATTGCTTCCCCATGAGACTGTTGCAGTCTGGGCTGAAACTTTGTAATCCATCACTCCCTCCAGTAGGGAGCGCTTTGAAGGATTCAGATGAGTGTTGCTTTCTTCCTTCCCTGTCAGACCGAGGCCAATCAGGTTTTCATTTCTGTCTAGTTGGTTTTGAATGTTTTATGAGGACTACATGGTGACTTTCATGTCGTTGACTCTTGCTCTCCTTGGTCTGAAATTTAAGATCCTGTCATTTCTTCCTACCACCAGTAACTTAGGTTTATTTTGTATGTTGTTTGTTTGGGATTGGAGGATGGATCTGGGAATCAGTTTTTATTCAAAGTAGCTAGAAGCATTTATATTCTAATTTATATTTTTTAAAACAACTGTGTTTAATTGAGTGGGGGTTGTGGGTGGGAACATGTCTAGGAAAGGAGTGCCTGGGTCATTTGTTAATTCTATGTTTAACCTATTGGGAAACCACCAAATTGTTTTCCTCAGCAGCTGGACTATTTTACATTCCTACTAGCAATGTGTTGAGGGTTCCAAGTTGTCCACATCCTTGCCAAGAGTTTTTTTTCCTTTATAATTTTTGTGGTTGTTTTAATAGCCATCTTAGTGAGTCTGGAGTAGTATCTTTGTGCTTTGATTTGAATTCCCTTAAGATTAATAGCATACTTCTTTTTATGTGCTGATCTTTTATATTTCTTTTTTGGGGAAAATATCTTTTTAGCTTTTTGCCCTTTTTAAACATGTTGTTGGAATTTGAACAGTTCTTTATATAGTTTGGATGCTTGATTCTTCCAGATATGTGATTTTAAATCTTTTCTCCAATTCTGTGACTTACGTCTTCAATCTTTCAAGCATTTTTTTTTATGTTCCAAAGTTTTGATTTTTTTTAAGGTTCAATTTATCTATATTTTCTCGTGTTGCTTTCAGGTCATATCTAAGAAACCTTGATTGCTACATCCAAGGTCATTAAGATTTTTACCAGTGTCTTTTTCTAAGAGTTTATAGTTTTCACTCTTTAACTTAAAGCTTTGATCCATTTTGAATCAGAAGGAACTTTGAAACACCTGGTCTGTGAGACTCTGAGACTCTAATTCACATGTCAACGTATTGAACTGTATATCCCAATATACAGACAAATACTGTGTCCTATCTTCCTAAAATGTTTATTCAGCCTTCCTTCTCTAGATGGTGTTCCATTCTCCCAAGACTCTTTTTTAAAAGTTCTCACACAAAAATTTTCATTGGGGTCCTTTTGTATGTTTAAGTCTTGGTTATTGCCAATGGGAATAAAGTGATAGTTTAGAATACATTCCAAATAACTGATTAATGTAAAGTTTTATCTTTTCCAAAATGCATTTTACTACGGGATATTTTTTGAAAAACAAAACAAAAAGGATTTTGGATTTTTAGATAGTTATAGGTTCACAATAAAATAGAGGAAGGTATAGATATTTCTCATAATACACATTACTATATATGCATAAGATCCCCACTATCAACATCTTCCATCCAATGTGCTGCATTTGCTATAGTTGATGAACCTACTCTGACACATCTGTCATTAAAGTTTACAGCTAAATTAGGATATATCTGAGAGTTGGGCTCATGTCTAATATGTTTCATAGTATTATTGCCCAAAATGTTCTCCATGATGATATGCCTGTTCATCCTTCCTTTTTTCTTGTTTCTAGAAACCACTGATCATTGTGGAAACCATTGTGTCTTTTTTCATATTGTTAGATAATTGTTATAATTCAATTTACAAGTGCACTTTTAAATTATTGATTCATTAAGTTCGGACAATTAAGGCACAGATTCTTTGAGTCTGGGACACTGATAAGTCTTCTTGTTTGCATAGGTGACATTCGATGAATGTTTATAGAATGTGGAAATGAATTGGTATAAGTGGCCTTTCAATTGCTCATCAACTGGACATAGACAATACATTTTATCTCTTTCAAAAAAATAAATATATAAAGAACCATTAACAGTATAAGACAGCAAGCAACACGAAGAGTCCAGAACCACTGAGGACCCGGATGACTCTTTTCCAACAAAGTTCTGTACTATCTGGCAATCTAAGATATAAGACATAATGTCACTTTTAGAGACAAAGTAGCAATAACAACTGGAGCTGGAAAACATATCAATATGAGGACTTACAAAATTTCTATATCATTTCCTGCACTGTTATCTATTTATCCTACATTATCATGGAGGGCTAGGAATCAAAGAATACAAAGCTATTCTTATCTTCAGAGTAAAACAAATAATACTTTCAAAGCATTTAAAATTTTTCTTTTCAAAAGACAGATTCTCAGATCAATGGGATAGATTTGAGGATGCAGAAACTGACCCCCAGACATGCAATCAATTAACCTTTCATAAAGGGGCAAGAAATACAAAGTAGAGCAAGGAAAGTCTTTTCTTCAACAAGTGATGTTGGGATAACTGGTCAACTACATACAAAAAAAAAAGTGAACTCAGACCTCTCTTTAACACCATGCACAAAGGTCAAATTAAAATGGAGTGAAGACCTGGATATCATACCTGAAACCATAAGGAACATAGAGAAAAATGTAGGCAATCTGTGATATTGAGACTAAAAACATCTTCGAGGAGGAAACACCACTGTCCAAACAAGTGGAAGTGAAGATAAATAAATAAATAAATAAATAAATAAATATGTTAAACCGAGAAGCTTTTGCACTTCAAAGAAAACAGTGATTAGGATACAAATGCTACCATGGCATGGGAGGAATTCTTCACCTCTTCACCCAATATCATCTGATACAAAATTAATATTTAAGATATACAGGGTATTGACAGAATTTAACAAGGAAAAAATCTAACCCCATTAAAAATTGGGGAGAAGAAATGAACAGTCATTTTCTCAAAGAAGAAATAAAGATGGCCAGAAGGCACATAAAAAAATTCTCCACATCATTACTCATCAGGGAGATGTGAATAAAAACAATGAGGTATCATCTCACACCACAGAGACTATTACACATCACAAAGAACAAGAACAACCACTGCTGGATTAGATGTGGGGAGAAAGTGATTCTCATTCACTGATGGTATGAATGCTGTATAGACCATCCTTTCTGGAAAACAATATAGATATTTTTCAAAAACTGTAAATTAAATTCCATATGATCCAGCCATACCACTCCTAGGCATATACCCTAGGAACACAAAAACGCAATAGAAAAATGCCCTCTGCACTCTTATGTTAATCACAGCTCTATTTACAGTAGCCAGAATCTGGAAACAACCCTGGTGCCGAATAACAGATGAGTGGCTAAAGAAACTGTGGTACCATATAGTTCCTGAACTTGTCAGTAGTTATCCTGAATTGAGAGTTAAGAGAAAGCCCTGAGCCCTGCTGGGCAAAGCCCAAAAATAAACCAAAAAATTCCCTTTGATCTATTTACTTCTCACTGAATTCTTGGCAACATTGATGGTTTTATAATCACACAGTGTTCCCTGTCTAGAATGTCATATAGCACATAACACTTTTTTATATTTTCTTGAATATGAAATTAAGTGTCCTTATTTCTTTAAGAAACAAAAAGAATCTTCTAGAGACAATGACCTGGATTGGACAAACTAGTTTGCCTGGAGCCTAGAATTGGTCTTATGTCAGGAAACTTCAGGGGTAGGGTTTCCTTGTATTTAGGCCAAGGTTTTTTCCTTTCCATGTCCCCCATACTTTGGTGGGCCTATGCAAACGATAATTGCCACTTTAACACTGTTTTTACTGTGCTCCTTTGTCTCTAAACCTTTAAAAAAAAAACCCACTTAAACTTTTGAGGTTTACTTGAACTAATATGCAAGTGCATGAAAATGTAAAAAACTACTATGTCTTCAAGTTTAAGAAATTATATAGGGCTGGGCCCAGAACACTCCGAATGCCAGGATTTCTTGGTGTGTTTGCCTGGTATGTTGGGGGCTCTGGGCAGGACAGCTAGCCATAGGACCCCTGGGCTGACCACTTAGTCCAGGGGAACAAGATTCCCCCACACCAGGCGGGTCTTCAGGGCCACGCCTGGTTAATCGGGCCCTGGGGGGAGGGGGTGAGAAATCCTTCCTAGGCATCCAAAAACCACAGAGGCTCGGCTGGGACCAGAACACTCCACATGCCAGGATTTCGTGGGCTTTTGACTGGTATGATGGGGGCTCTGGGCAGGACAGCTAGCCATAGGACCCTGGGCTGACCACTTTGTCCAGGAGAGCATGATTCCCCCCACACCAGGCGGGTCTTCAGGGCCACGCCTGGTTAATCGGGCCTTGGGGGGAGGGGGTGAGAAATTCCTCCCTAGGCATCCAAAAACTGCAGAACCGCGCGGGGGCGTACTTCATGTATTTCATGTATTCAGAATATCCCTTATTCTTATGTTATGTTTTCCGTATACAGAATGTTTATTTTGTATTCTCCCCTTTCCCACACCCCTACAAAGCTCTTTTTTACTCCTTAACTCTCTAACCCCTTCTCAAACATCACTAATCTAGTTTTCTCTTTTTAACTTAAGTAGTGTAGAATCGTAATCACAGTCCAAAGCTGTGCATTGTGTATGACAACCCCAAACTGTTTCAAGATACATAAAATGGACACGTATTTCTTTAGAATATTTTGTGTTTTTTCTCTGACAGCTATAATTCTTACTAAATGTTGTCTTATACAGTGATGATTCTAACCACTTTTTATCTTCTCTTTTTGAGCTGTTTAACAAGGAATTTTGGTGGAAGAGTCCCCCAATTTAATGCTTATGATTGAATCATGTCAATGGAATCATTGTAATTGTTCTTATGGCCCCCATATGCGCCAATAACACCATGTGGCATTGCTTCTTATTTGCATAGGCACATTAAAATGGGAAAATAGTATAAATACAAATAAGATCCTATCTAATAGAGATTAGAACACACAAACCTTGTAGTGCAAAGGGACCTTACACCCTGAACATTGACATAACGACCTGGCACAGACCTCAGAAGAAAGGGCATATTCCATTCTCCCCTGAACCAGGAAAGCCATCCACGAAACATCCAGGCTGGTCTATAACATCACCTGGAAGCAATCCTCTAACATGGAAGACCTACACTGCTCAGACTTCGACCTGCTCAAAAGAGACTTCCCTTAACACTGAGAAGACTTAACAACAACAACGACCGGCTTACAGGACAGGGCTCCCTGCATTGCCCTTTGATTGTGAGGTGAAAGGAGAGGATGCTCCACGTCCTGACTTCAATGTAAGATATGCAGATTCCAGGATCTTTAATACAGAAACATGATACCAACAACAGAGACTGTGTGAAAAATAAAAGTGTGTTGGCACTACAGACAATGTATTGGATTGGACGATCTAGCTTGCTTGGAGCCTAGACTTGGTCTTGTGCCAGGAAACTTCAGGGGTCTGGTCTCTTTGTACTTAGGCCAAGGTTATTTCTTTCCATGTTCCTCATATTTTGGTGGGCCTATGCAAACAACAATTGCCACTCTAACACCATTCTTACTGTGCTCCTTTGACTCTAATCCTTAAAAAGAACTCACTTAAAATTTGAGGTTAACTTAAGCTAATATGCATGTATATGGAAATGTAAGAAAATACTATGCCTGTAATGTTTAAGGAGTTACGTAAGTTTTATGGCTTTAGATTGCCTTGTGTACTGTTAAGAAATATTATAATGTGTTACAATCTGGGGACTTGAGGGACAAAGTAATTGTACATGGATTCTGTCTTATTTATCTTAATGTTCTTTGGCTGAAATTTCAAAGTTAATATATCAGCAAGGGGACTTCTGAGAATTATGTTATGGGTGATTGTCCTTCCACTGTAACTTTACCTTGTCCTCTTACTTTGCACCCTTGTTCTCATAATTAAAAATAAAAATTAAAAAAAAAAAAGAAATTATATAAATGTTATGGCTTTAGATTGCTTTGTGTACTCCTAGGAAAATTTATAATGTACTGCAATCTGGGGTCTTGGGGGGACAAAGTAATTGTACATGGGTTCTGTTTTATCGTTCTTTGATTGTAAGTTTAAAATTGGGGTGTCAGCAGGGGGATTTCTTCTAATAAAATTAAAAAAGACTTTAAAAAAATAAATAATCGATAAAAAAAGAAACAAAAAGAATCTGTAGTGTGTTTACCAGTGGAATACTATGCAGCCATTAGGAAAAGTAAAGCCATAAAGTTGCTTATAGATAGTTGGATATGGAGATTATTATGCTGAATGAAATGAGTCAGAGGGAGAGGGATAAACATAAATAATCTCACTCATCTATGGTATATAAGAAAAATGAAAAACTGTATGGTAATAATATCCAGAGACAATAGACACGAAGATCAGGAGTACTCCATGGTACAAAGCTTGCCACAGAGTAGTGAGTGCAATTTGAATAGAGAAGGATCTATTATGAAAGTGAACTGAACACTCTGGACAAGAACTGGTGCTGAAAGAAGATAAAGTGACATGCATGCCACCTCTTAATTTATAATAGTGCAAATCACAGTGTCAAAAAAGAAATGAGAGTGAGAGTGAGAGAGAGAGAGAGAGAGAGAGAGAGAGAGAGAGAGAGAGAGAGAGAGCCAAGTGAAATGTCTGCCTCAGAGGCAGGCTGAGGAGGGCAGGTAGAAGGAAAACTAGAGCTATTGACAGGAAATATGCACTACACTGCAAACCAAAGTGTCTAAAAATGATTAAAATGAATAGGGAGAGAAAGAAAGAGTGAGAAAGAGAGATAGAGAAGAAAAATGTTTATCCCAGAGACAGGAAGGAAAGTAGGCATTGGTGAGGGTAAGAAAAAACTGGGGACACTGGTGGCAGGAAATATGCACTAGTGAAGGTTTTTGTACATTATATGACTGTAACTGAATCATAAGCAACATTATTTGTGGAAAAAAAGATCAATGTATTATGAAAAACTTTGTAACCACAGTGTTTAAATTAAAAATTAATTTAAAAAAAAGAAAGTGGAAGAGAAAACTATTTAAAGAAAGAAAGAACAAAGAAAATGTACAGTAGCAAGCACTTTTGTGAAAATTATTGTATTTCCATTGTACTTATTGATTCATTAAGTTGATATCAATCAATATTATTGTATTTCCATTGAAGTGGCAGAAAGTGGCAGAAAGTTCAGTGAGCTCTTGATGTTAGCTGTTCATTCTGTTAAATTGGTGTGTTCCTATGCGGAGGACAGCATCACACAAAAGAAGTTGTTTGACAATTAAAAGCATTATTACTGATACTACAACTTTTAGGGGCATGTATTCAGCTGTCAGACCTCCGGAAAGAAGGAAGATATGGTGGGGAGGGTTTCCACATTCATTCCAAAAAGCCATGGTGATATCAATCCAAAACCATGCATACCTGAACTTTGGTCAAACTGATGTCCTAGAAGGGAATCTTAGAGAGGTGATGAGGCAGGGCATTGGGAAAATGGTGATGGAAGCAACAGACATGGCTTCAGAAGCTTGACTCACACTCTCCTCCTGAGATTGTCTGCTTTCTATTGCATGGGCTGGTGTATATATGATCTTTCAAGGCTTGTTTTACATCTTGTTCAAGAAAAGAATGAGTCTAGAGAGCCGGCACAATTCAAATATGGCGACTGCCTTAGGGGCTCCATATATTTTACGGTTGGACTCCCATCACTCCTACCCCTTTCACCATTTCCTTATAATCGTGTGCCAATTTCCCTTTTTTTGTTTTTCTTTTGGGTGGAGGTTTGGGCCATAAACCTTCTGGTGATAAGAAGTTACTCCTGCTTCGAAATTACTTGCATGCTCATGAAACCATATGGGATGCCAGAGATTGAATTTAGTTGGTTGTATGGGAGGCTGTGCTATCACTCCGGTCCCTCCTTTTCTTTTATTGTTTTTGTTTGTTTGTTTTTGGTTTACTTCCCATGATGCTCAGGAGTTATCCCTGACTCTGCACTCAGGGATCGCTCCTAATAAATGGGATCTGGGGAACATATTGAGTGTTGGGGATGGAGCCTAGTGCTGGGAGTCAGCCTTTGGTAAAGAAAGTGCCCTTACCTGCTGCACTATGGCTCTAGTCCCAGAAAATACATTTTCGAAGTGGAAGATAAAATTCTCATTTAATGTCACGTATAAGCCTTTTCCCTGCTAGAAGTGTTTGATTTCTGTAAGATCCTTGCAACACACACACAAACACACACACTGTTTTTGCTATTGGTATGCTAAGCAAGAGAATAAATTTATGCTTTCTTAGAGTGTTATCTTCATCTTAAAGGAGCTAAATATGTCTTTGGTTAATCAAATGCATTTTTGTTTAGTGAGATAAACACAACAAATTAGAAAAAGCTTTTAATGTTAAAATTATGGAAGATCAAATATTTATTGTTCAACAGTCAAACAACAGAGCAATTAATTTCCAGGAAGTTTTACACAGGATAGCTGACTTCAAAGCATCATCATTCATGATATAAATGTAAATGTGTATATATGTATATAAAATTTTAAATGTCCGTCAGCTCAACTAACAAGCTAATTATTGGAATACGTGTGTATATGTGTAGGCAGGTATGTACAAAAATCACCATCCAATTCTTCTAACAGAGCTGAAAATAGCTGGAAAGGCAATTATAATATTGAAAAAAGTAATTAAAACTGTAGTTATATTTAAACACATTTTTCTGACTTCCCTTTAATTAGCCCCAAATGTGCGTATTTTCTTATTACAGAGAATGCAAGTGGTAGGAGAACAGGACCTGTAGTCCTACTTCATTCTCTTATGAGAAAGAGGGTTGTTGGGGTCATGGAGGGCAAGTGGGAAGGAGAGGGAGCATGTAGCAAATAATTAAGACATAAAGACTTCCTATTTTCTGTTGATATAACAAGGTTAATAAAACATTCAAATGGTGAAAAGACCATTATTATAATTTGTGTTATTTCATTTCCACCACAAAATCTATTTGAAGAGCTCTCTGGAACTTTTTCCTAACACAAGAGGAATGAAGCTTTTGGGGGGCTAATTTGGGCTGTATTTCCCCTGCTCGTTTCTTTCTTTTTTTTTTTTTTTGGTTTTTGGGTCACACCTGGCAGTGCTCAGGGGTTATTCCTGGCTCCAGGCTCAGAAATTGCTCCTGGCAGGCACAGGGGACCATATGGGGCGCCGGGATTCGAACCGATGACCTCCTGCATGAAAGGCAAACGCCTTACCTCCATGCTATCTCTCCGGCCCCTCCCCTGCTCGTTTCTATCCTCTGAAAATTCTTTATAAAAAGATAAATAGGTACATAGATAGACTGATCTTGCTTGGTGACAAACATGATGTGTGGCTGCCTTCTCTTTAAGTGGTTGTTCTGGAATGTTCAGCCTTCTACAAAGTGGACAAGTCCACCTGCCCATGTGAGATGGAGGGCGTTGAAATGTCTGGAGTAGGTAGTAGCATCTGGAATATTTTGCTTGTTTACTTAAAGAACTTAAATTACCAGGGGAGTGCTGAGTGGTTTTATTTGAGTGTGTGTGTGTGTTTTCCTGAAAAGGCATGAGTAGACCAAAATAAGTTGGAGAAATTTTGGATCTACTTTGTAGATTTATACCAAGGATGAAGAAACAAGATGCTTGAAAACTGTTCAGTGTACACAGGCCCATTGTTCATATTTAATTGAGGTTCATTATTATAGCTGTTTCCTTTTTTTAATGTTTTCTTTGTTAAATTAACTAATTAATTAATTGATGTTATTTAAGGCAATAATTTGAACCTCTATCAGTACTGTTCCGGATAGGGTTTCTTGAATACCATGTTCAAATACCACATTCTTCAACAGAGTGCCTGCTTCCCTCCACTAATTGCCTCAGGGTTCCCTCTCAACCACCTTTCCTCTTCCCCAGCCTTGGAAAGTTCAATTTACAACACTCAATTTTGGGTTCTCTGTCTTTGGTCATTTGCAATTTCCTTATAGATGTTGTTATAAGCATTTGTTTCAAGCTTCATAATTTTCAAAGTTAGATTTAATTGGTTTCTCTTCACAAAAAGTTGGCTATTATTGTTTTGTTTCTATTTTTATAGATTAAGAAACTAAGGTCTAGAGAAGCAAAATAGCTCTGTGATGGTATGGATAATAAGTAGCAAATCAAAGAATAAACTTACTGATTGCTACAACAGAAAATAAAATTAGAAGATCAAATGCCAAGGAAAGGGAACCACCCAATAAGTTGGGATCAACTATAGAAATTTGCCTTTTCTTTTCTAGAAAAAATTACTGATATGATACCACAATATAATGTTAGAAAATGGAAATCCAAAGTTCACTTGCAATATCTGTATATTTTCAAAAACAATTTAGTACTCATCAAAGCCCATGTAGTAACCCAACCTCAGTTCAAGAAGTTCCATTAGTAGAGGTGTTATGTTTTAAATTTTATCTGTTCTTTATTTTTTGGGAGGCACACCCATTGACGTTCAGGGATTACTCCTGGCTATGCGCTCAGAAATCATTCCTAGCTTGGGAGGACCATATGGGACACTAGGGGATCGACCGCAGTCTGTCCTAGGCTAGCGCTTGCAAGACAGATGCCTTACCTCTAGCGCCACCGTTCTGGCCCCAATTCATCTGTTCTTCACATACTCATGTGCCCTACCCACGTAGAAGGGCAATTCAGAGCCAAGAATTTCCCAAGAAGACCTTTGCTCATGACAAACATGTCATAGATGACTTTTAGGATTCCTCATTCAAAGTCTTGTCCCGTGTGCAAAGGCTAGCATCTTCCCATGGGAGAGAGTTACTGGGCTTTGTTCTTAACAACTTTTTGTTTCTATGTAGCATAACTTCAGCATAAAACAATGAACAACATAAGTTAATTATCTGTCAACATTGAATCTGCAAGATAGAGTTAAAAAACAACTAAAATAAACTCTCTCTCTCTCTCTCTCACACACACACACACACACACACACACACACACAGAAATTAAAGCTATTCAGCCTTCAGCTTAGAATTTTGAAGAATTGAAATCACAGCATAAAGTTCCGTGAAGATGGGACAGAAGTTAGTTTGTTCTGAATGTCAGATTTGGATTTGAGAAAACATTGACCTTTATTATCAGAAAATCAACAGAGTCATTTCCCCTGTGCATTTAGCTTCTCTTCCCTGGCCCTCCCACTTCATTACCACCACTTTGCCTGCCACCACCTACACATAGAGACAAGAGAAAACATTTACAGCTTGTGAATATTTCAACAGTGTGGTTTGTAAAGGTACATTTAATTTATTTGAGCTATTGTACTTCTGACATGGATAGTGTTACATGATTGAGTAAGACCTCCAAAGAGCTATTCTTATTAATAAATTGACAGATAAATTGTAAGAGTGGGTCACCATTTATAAGTCTTAAAATGGGAATCAGATTATAATGGTAGAACTTCTCCAAAGGAGAGTAACAGCACCGTACTGCCTAGAAAACAAAACACAATTTTTTTTTTATTTTAAGAATTGCAAGAAAAGAAGAACTAAAACAGAAAATTCAAACTAAATGTATATTTTTGAAGCAAATAAATGATCACTTGAAGACTTTAAATTAGTAAACCTGGGAAATGTTCTTTGCTCATTCAAAATTTACTGGATAGTCCATGTATACTGAATCATAATTATTATTTTGTATTATAGATACACATGGAATATATGCCTAAAATCATTGATCTGTTTTTAGTCTGTGATTAAATTTGTACACTTTCAGACAGAGAGCTTTCAAAACCATGATTGTTCCTGGATTGGCAAAAGGGTAATACAGGTCTGGGGTTGCCTTACCTTTTATCATTATATATAAGTATAAGCATTTGAGACTGTGGAAGAAAGAAATACTTCAAGGTTTCTAGAAGAAATACTCTCACCTGTATTACTGGTCCCATGTTCTTATTACTTGCACTCCCTAGGGAAAAGTAACATCTTAACTATCACCTATGAACATTTTAGATGCATACGCTGCTTTTCAAAAATGCAGAACTATATCTGAACTAGTCCAATAATCACAGAGGATTCTGTCACTTGTCAGTAAAGTAACTTCAGAACACTGGGAAGATGTTTTGCATGAGCAAAATCTTAACCTGATTGAGTTTTCAATTTCTCCCCTGTAAAGTTGGATTGGTACTGGTAGCTAATATTTATTCAGTAGGTGCTTTATCTCAGTACTTCTGCTGTGTATTTTATCACCACTATTTCACCTAATCTTTCAACAACTTTTTAATATAAATATTTTTTAGTACTTCCCATTCCTAGATGTAAAATTAAGGTTTAGCTAAATTAAAAAGCTGAAACCACAAGAGTAATGAGTGTCCAAAGAGGAATTCAAGAATGTATATAATGTTTCTCAAGGCAGGCGCTTTTAACCATAATCTAGAAAGTTAAATAACCTTTAAATTGTTCAGGAGAGTACCTGGTAAAATAATAATAAAGCATAGCTCTGTTTTATTACTAAAATAAAAATCTTCCTTTAGGTATCTGTTTATGACAGAGATTCTCAATTGTGATATATATTTGGGTCAGCAGGGCTCTCTTAAAAGCCACTTTTGTTCACTGCTCATCTTATACAAATTCAGTTGAAAACATTGAGAGCAATTCTGAAGTATTTGTTTAGCTTTTTCAGTTTTAAAGTTGCTAGTGTTCTAGAGTACAAGGGAGAATTCCATTTCACCTCTTCTTTCCCAATGCAAGTAATTATAAACCTTGAGTAAATTGGATGACAGAGAGAGAGAGAGAGAGAAAGAGAGAGAGAGAGAAAGAGAGAGAGAAAGAGAGAGAGAGAGAGAGAGAGAGGATTAAGCTGGCCTTGTACATGGACAATCACAGTCTCAGCACTACCTAGTGCCCTGAACACCACAGGAAAAAAATTATTGAGCATAGAGTCAGAAGTAGCCCCTTTTGGCTTTGCCAAGTGTGCTGCCCTTCACAAATAAAGAAAAATGAAACTTGAATAAATTGCATTAATTTTCACTCTGAGAGTGAAAATTAAGAAGGTAAAAATCAGGTAAATTGGGGAAGAACATCATAATTCTTATCGAATCATCAATGAATCCAGCTCTTGGGGGGGTTGGCAGTTTCTAAAGTTTAGGCATCTCAAAAGCCAGAAGAGGACATTATCACTGAAAGAAAAACTGCCAGGAGAAGTCCTCTGCTTCTAGCAAAGAAAAAGAAAATAAGTCTCTTAACAATCAGGGAAAATAAGGGTAGTCTCTGTTTTATTTGTTTCAGACTGGTTTGAATAGCCTCACAATATTTTAAAAAGGAAAAAGTCCATTAAAAGTACAACAGTCTATTTGGAAGTTTTGGCCTAAACCCAACCAATTTTGCTGAATGGGAAATAATAAAACTTTACAATTTTTCACATATTGAACAATATTGCAAATCCCCTAACAATTGAATATGTCTACAATGATTTTTCCCACTGTATAAAGAGTCGTGAAAATGTTAGCATTCACAGAAGAAAATATTTACAAAATAACAATAGTGAGATGATTCAAATGTTGGAATTATTTCACAGAGACTTAAAACAACTATGGCAAATATATCCCAGGAGGTGAGAGTAATAATTGGAATAATTAAAAAAAGAAAGAAAAACTATAAATAACCGAAATAATTTTTAAAACTACAAAAATATAGTTAAAAGAAACAAAAACCAAGAATAAAATGCATTAGGTGAGCTTGATAATTAAATGGAAATTACATAAAATTGGAATGATTTATAATTAAAGTAGAGCAATAAAAATCATCCAATTTGAACAAAGAAGTAAAAGTATAGAAAAATCAGAATCTTAGGAACCAATGTGTCAGCACATGGACAAAAATACTGAATGCTTATGTTACTAGAGAAGAGAAAATGAAGTTTAGGCAAACAACTGGAAAAGACAATTGTTGAAAGCGTAACATATTTTTTAAAGATGTATACCTATAGATTCAAGAAACTACAGAATGTCTAAATTTTAGCAAAAAGAAACCTACAGAGAAATCCATGCCAAGAGATACATCCTAGGGGCCAGGTGGTTGGCGCTAAAGGTAAGGTGCCTGCCTTGCCTGCGCTAGCCTTGGACGGACTGCGGTTTGATCCCCCGGTGTCCCATATGGTCCCCCAAGCCAGGAGCAACTTCTGAGCACATAGCCAGGAGTAACCCCTGAGCATTACCGGGTGTGGCCCAAAAATCAAAAAAAAAAAAAAAGAGATACATCCTAGTCAATCTATTAAAAAAAATAAATACAATCTATTACACCAAAGCTAAAATGGCACACCACTTATAAGGAGAAACATTCAATTGACTATAGACCTTTCTTAAGAAACTATAAAAGCAGAAGTAGAAGAAGTAGCTTAATATTTTCAAATGACTAAAATTCTTATGAAAAACTATGGAGGTCATAAAGAAGTATTGTGATATTTAAAAAATATAATCAATCAAGATTTCCATATCCAGCAGAAATATTACTAAGAAATGAAGAAAAATAAACATGTACAGAAGAAGGGAAAATAAGAATTCTTTTTTGGGGGGAGGTTGGGTCACATCCGGTGACACTCAAGGGTTACTCCTGGCTATGCCCTCAAAAATCTCTCCTGGCTTCGGGGACCATATGGGACGCCAGGGGATCAAACTGTGGTCTGTCCTAGGTCAACCACGTCAAAGGTCAATGCCTTACTGCTGTGCCACCACTCCAGCCCTGGAAAATAAGAATTCTTAATGAACAAATCCACCCCTCTCTTGCACCAAATAAAAGCTAATTTATTTTTAGTTTGGGGACTACGCCTGACAGTTTTCAGGTACTATTTCTTGCTCTGCATTTAGGGAACACTAATGGTGGGGTTCATAGTACCATATGTGGTTCTTGGGTCTAACCCAAGTCAGCTGTGTGCAAATGCTCTACCAGCTGTATTATCTTTTGGCACCCTAATAAAATCTCCTAAAAGGAAGTTCATACAATGAGCAATCATACCAAATGGAAATTTGTACTACCAAGAATGAAAGAAGAGAGATAGAAATGTTAGTTATATTGTGGGTTGGTGGGATAGTAAAATGAATAAGGCAGCCCTCTCAGTTTGATCCTCAGTATACCATATGATCCACTAATATCACCAAGACTGATCCTGAACATAGAGCCAGGAATAAATCCTGAGCAAAGATAGATATGTTCCACCACTGACCCTGTAAAAAAGGGTTGTTTTTTTTTGTTTTTGTTTTTTTTTGTTTTGTTTGTTTGTTTTTTATAAAAGGTATTGGAAAGAAGGATGGCTCTCTTCTTTAAAAGGTGAATGATGATTAAAGACAAAAATTAAAAAGTTTTGGATGATTTTAAAATATTTAAGTATAAAATAACTGCCCAAATATGGAATGCAAAAGAAGTTATATAGTGACACTTTCTATCATCCACTTAAAGTGGCAAACAATTGATTTTAAGTAGATGAAGCTGTCAAGTATGTTTATTGTCATCTCTGAAGAAATCCTCAAATGAACTTAGACAAAAAAAATATAGCCAGCAACACAATAGAAAAAAATAAAATAAAATATTAAGAAATAAAATAACAAGAAACTTCAAAGAAGCACAGGACAGAAAGAAGAGAGGGAAAAATAGAAGGTTAAAACAGAATAAAAAAAACATAACTCAAACCCTATAGTTTTGAGTAGCTATCTTAAATATATACAGTCTACACAGCAGCTCAATGATAGATTGTCAGATTAAAAAATAATTTAAGGTACAGCTATATGTTGTTTGTAATAACTCACTTGGGCAGATATAGAATGCAAAATCTTTCAAATGAAAGCTGAGTGACTATTTCTAAAAACAAAGTAGATTACAGGGGCATGAGCAGTATCACAATGGTTAGAGTGCTTGCTTTGCATGTGGCTGACCTGGATTTCATCCTTGTCATCCCATATGGTTCCCCAAACACTGCCAGGAATGACCCCTGAGCACAGGAGTAACTCCTGAGTACCACTGGATATAGTCCCCCAAATATACATAAAAAAGTAGATGACAGAAGAAAGGAAATTGTTAGGAATGCCAAGAAACTATATGTAATGATGGGGGTATCAATCTCTTCTAAAATTTTTATGAGTGTACAGCATCTCACAACCAATTCAAAATACATTAAACAAAACTTGAAAGGGAAGAACTGGAACAGAGTTTCATCCACTGAAACTGGAGTTGTAAATAAGAAGATGAAACAGAAAAGACAACAATGTTGGAAACAAGTTGGAAACAAAAGGATGAAAAAGAAAAAGAATGAGAGAGAAAGAAAGAAAGAAAGAAAGAAAGAAAGAAAGAAAGAAAGAAAGAAAGAAAGAAAGAAAGAAAGAAAGAAAGAAAGAAAGAAAGAAAGAAAGAAAGAAAGAAAGAAGAAAAAGAAAGAAGAAAGAAAGAGAAAGAAAGAGAGAGAAAGAAAAGAAAGAAAGAAAGAGAAAGAAAGAAAGAAAGAAAGAAGAAAGAAAGTAAAGAAAGTGAGAGAGAAGGAGGGAAGAAGAAATTTGGAGTATTGTAGGTAATTAATACCCACCTCACAATTTTCTTTCTATTCCTTGGATACGAAAACCAAAAGACAGACAGTGCATTCACTAAAGAACCTTATCAAATCAAAAAATATCTCTCAAGAAACACTTCCTTTTTTTCCTTAAATTTTATTTTAAATTTACCTAGTATTGATATTAGGTAAATCATTTCATCCTCATGAGGGTATGTGTGGGAGTCTCAAGCCATTCCCTGTCTCACTGAATTCCACTTTATCCAAAAATTCTTCCAGCTATGTAATTCCCCACCTCACCCTTTTACTTTCTAGTCAATTCTAAAGCACGATGATGGTTTCAAAAGAGAGTAGGATTGAGCCAACATGTCTTTCAATCTTTCTATTATGAATTCTCAAAGAATGTTTTAAAGATAAGACAAGGTGGGCTCTGACATACTTTCACTTAAGCAGAAGGCTGTGGTCTGGGAATCTCCCCTCAGACACAAATATTTTGAAACAAAGGTAGAAACCAATATGGTAAAAACAAAAGTAGAACAAGTTCCAACCAAACATATTGCTTTAGTTTCTGCTGAAATCTTTTTTCCCCCTGTCAGGTAGCTTAGGTAATATTTAACCCAACAGTACTTATGTATAATGAGAAACATGACTATATGAGAAAGTGATAGGTTATAGCAAACCTTGGCCAACAATTCCAAGTCCCATAACATGATCAGCAAGCAAGTAAATTACAAGAGAAATCACATTCTCATCTTCCTGGTGGGTTTTGTTCAAATACCTTGAACAAATTGCAAAGATTTTCCTGAATGTTTTTCTTCAGGTAATTTCCAGGCCTTCTGCTATCATCATTTGAATTTGAATAACATTTCTTGAACATCTACTATAATGCTCTAGTTCTAGACTTGTCAGAAAATGTAGGGAGGGGAAAGATAGGATCTCTTCTCATTATTGTCAGAGCTTCCTACTGATGGTAACTTCCAGAAAGACAGAGTGTCTATGTTTTGCTTATTACTAGGTAAACAACTCCTGGCATGATACTGCTATTAGGGTGTGCTCAAAACTAGTTCTTTGGTTATTACAGAACTTGTGTTATCAAGTTCCTTACTGAGAGAATCACTTTTAGAAGTGAGGGAGTGGGAATGGTCCACATCTGGCAGTGCTAACTCCTGGCTTTACACTAAGGGATTATTCTTGGCAGGGCTCAAGGGACCATATAGGAGTTCTGAGGACTGGACCTGAATTAATGTGTGCAAGGCAAGTGTCCTACCTGCTATACTATCTCTCTGGCCTGTGGCTACACTTTTACATGTAAATGGATTATTGCCTCTTTGTATGCAAATACATAAATATAAAAACCATATACATATTTATATATATAACACCCACACACACATTGTTAGCTGTACATATGTAACAAACAACAAACAGATATTTTAGTTTGATTTTTACCAACATTGCCCCATCCCCCTATCAAAAAATAAAACAGGTTTGAACAATTATTCTTTCTCACAGCTGCTTTTCTTAGCTTCCAAAACCAATTACCTGAAATTCTCATTAGAATACTGATTTTGATTTAGTAGGTCTTGGGTAGGGCCTGAGATGTCTGGCAAACTTCACAAAGAACAGTCAGGAGACCACACCCAGAGTAAGAGCATTCAGCATAAGGTGCCAGGTGATAAGTGGGTCTTCAGGCCCAGGTGAAAGAAGTTAGGGTGACTGTAGTGTGCAGTGATGGAAGGATAAGAAATAGAATTTTAAACTGGAGGTCACATACATACATACATACATACATACATACATACATACATACATACATACAGATTATCTGGGGCCGGGCGGTGGCGCTAGAGGTAAGGTGCCTGCCTTGCCTGCACTAGCCTAGGATGGACCGCGGTTCGATCCCCGGCGTCCCATATGGTCCCCCAAGCCAGGAGTGACTTCTGAGTGCATAGCCAGGAGTAACCCCTGAGCGTCACCGGGTGTGGCCCAAAAACAAACAAACAAACAAAAAAAAACAACACCAGATTATCGTGGAGGCATATGAGAGGCAGAGAAAGAGGCTAACAGTGATCTTCCTAGGGTTCTATAGTTGGTTGTGGTTCCATTCCCACCGGGACTGGGCCTTGGCCACTGATAATTGGTTCTTGCTGTGGTGGGTAAGGTTGTATCAGAAATGTGCCAAAAATGTGCTCTACTACTAAGTCACATCCCAGGCTCGGGGGACCATATGAGATGACAGGATTAGAACCCAGGTCTGTGCTAGGTCAGCTGATGCATGACAAATGCTCTACCATTGTGCTATCACTCCAGTCACCCCCTCATAATTTTTTTAGTCCTAAATATCTAAAGAAATCAACAGTTTAATTTCTTCCTAGAATTCATAAACCCATCCAAAGTCTTCTAAATTCTAAGCTAAATAGATATCATGGCTTAGCACCTGATTAAGATTAAACTGATCAATTCAGCAATTAGTGGTTATGGTCCATTTTAATGCCACTTTTCACACAGTCTCCCTTTCCCTCCTTTGTGTTCATTTTCTTCTGAGACCTCTCAAATAAGAGCCTCAGTCCTCTAATTCCTACCTGCACCTTGGGTTATGGGTGTGTGTGTGTGTGTGTGTGTGTGTGTGTGTGTGTGTGTGTGTGTGTGTGTGTGTGTGTGTGTGATAAAGAAATCCTAACCGCTATCCTCCCTACACATAAACCTTTAACAATGAAACATTGATTCTCACAGGAAGCCCATCTTGCCTTGGTTTGATAAAAAAAACACTCTTAAAACAACATACACACGCACAAACCACACATGGAAAAAATGTGTCATGTGTACATTTGCCTGGAGGAAAATGTTGATATCATATCATGGTAAATAGAAATTGAATCAAAGCTTAATCTCTAAATGACTTTTCTCTGCGAGGGAAAAGGGCAAACCAAACCGTTTAGTACTCCAAAGAGAAAGGCAGAAGAAACCTGATCTTTTAAAGGGCCTTCCTTGGCATTTTTGGTTCACCAAGAATCAAGAGAGCCCAGAGTATGGGTTTCAGGAAATAGAAAAGAAGTATATGAATTGCATGAAAGCAATTACAAGAAAGATAATGGACAATTATAGCCGAACTAACTTAAATCTGCTGTGGGCTCAGTAGCTTGTCATTAATAATGCTAACACTGGCACAGGAAAACGGGCGGTGGTTTTTTTTTTTTGGGGGGGGGGGCACATTGCATGAGAGGCCTGGACACAGCCTTGCTTTTGCAGAGTCTGCCAAACAAGTTTGCATGTGGCATGTTGTAACTTTACTACTCAGAATCATAAAAGAGCTGGGCAGGATTCCCAGAACATTGCTAAGTTTTCTTCTTTCTTTCTTTGGTCCACATATCATAACTGATGATTTTTTTCCAAAGTCCTTTTCAATTTTAGAAATGAGCAGGATATATAGCCATGTGCAAGATGTCCGCATGGAGACCTAATTCTCTCCTCAAGCCCTTTCCCTGGCACTTAGCCTCCTGAGCAGCCATGTTGGCTTAGGGGCTTGGAAGGATGGCCTGTTCCCAGTAGAGATGGTCTACATTAATATGATCCTTGAAACTTGGAGGTTTGATTCGCTAAGACTCTTTGGGTTCATTCAGCCCTCTCACTCTAGAGAAAGATAGAAGGCAGCTTAGTTTCCTTTCTTCTCATTGCCCTTTTACTCACAGAGATCTGAGAAATCATCATCCAACCTCCTCTCTCTGTCCTCAGCATAGAGACAAAAATCTTTCCTCTCTTCTAGGCCACACTCAAGATGGATTCGTGTGTCTTCCTGAACTCTATAGCCTGAATCATGTGTAAATGGTTTGTAAAGAAAATTGTAGCTCCGCCTTCTACAGGACTCTCTTCTCCAAACATTATCCAAATGGTCTCAGTTCTTCCATTCAAAGAAAACGGGGTTAATTATTCATTCAAACACCTAACATCTCCCCCCGCCCCCCCCCCTTACTAGTCTGACCTTGAGGTGCTTCAGAAGCAAAGCCATGGATCTAGGAAACTTAATGTCTTCTAGATCACTTCTCCAAATTTCAACCCAGAGCACTCAGTCTGCTTGCACTGATAGAATATTCTGGGTCTGGGTCCTTTTTTTTTTTTTTTTTTTAGCATTTTTAATGTTGTTTTTCTTTACTCCTATGCTGGATCTATGTTTAAGGTTCTTAAACAAAGGTCTCTCTTTCTCTTCACTCTTTTCCATACAAAGTCCAGGCTGCCTTCTCTGTTTTCTCTCCAAGCTACTTGAAAATGTACATTGATACATGAATTTGGACTCCTTTTCTCATGTAGACAGATAAATTCAGTACCACCCACCTTTCTCAACTGATTACAAATATAATCTCTCCAAGGACTTTGGAAATGACCTCAAAATAGGCAGATTGGAGAGGAAAATTGAAACTTAGATGATCTGCAAAGAGAGCATTTCTTAGGCCTTCTTTGATTCTTTTGCCCAAGGCCTTCCTCCTTTCTCCAATCTGGAAAAAGGCCTTGAACACAGCTCTGAGAAGGCATTAGCATTATCTGCTGGTATAATTGAGAAATAATCCAAACTTTCTAGATTGTTTGCTGGAGAAATGATGGTTTTCTTTTTCCACCAGAGTGTGTGGAGAGGTGAGAATTATAGAAATGATTCATAATTCTGTATGTGAGCCTACATAAGTATATGCGTAGGTCTGACCGAAACCACCACAGCTAGGCTTTGTGAAACTGAACTCATATTTAAAAAACTACAGATGAACTTTAGGTAGTGCCTAAGTGGCACATATAAGGGACAGACTCAAAGTAGTCTATAAAAAGATTTGAGAGCTGAAGTGTGATTTGAACTACTGCCCACAAAAGTTAAATCAAAAAGTTCAGTCTGACTTAATGAATTTAATTGCCCTATGAGTCAAATAAAAATTTTAATCTACACTTTCCAGGAGTTATAACAAAAATTCTACATCATAATTTTCATGATGCCAAGATACAATCATAAATGGTTCACCCATACAAAGAACCAGGAAAATGTGAAAAATTCCTAAGGGCCAATCTTCAGTTGGCCCTGAAGTTGACTTTCTATTTTAAAGTAATTATTATAGCTATGAACCATGATCTTAAGATGTAAATACTTGCAATGAAAGAAAAGGAAAAAGTTATATCTGTAGATAAATGAAAAGTACTAAAAAGAAAAATTAGAAAGCATAGAATTGAAAAAAGTTGCACCTACCTGAAAATCCAAAAATTCATTGGCTAAGCTACTCACAATGGAGTTGGTAAAAAAAAAATTCAGTTGAGGACAAGCCAATTTTTAAAAAAATCCAATATGAAAAAGAGAAGGAAAAAATAAAGTAAAAATAGTTTACATGCAACCTCATATATTCCATAGCTAGATTTACTGACTGTCTGCTATGGACCAGAAATGTCACTTCTTTGTAAAGACCTCTGAGATATTTCCACCAAAAGCAATTACTTTCTGACCTGAATTTTGGTATCAATTTATTGTACTTAGTTACACATTGTATTACATTTATCCATTATATGTACATGTGCATTAGACCAAGCTGGACGTGTGCTATTTAGTTTTATATTTCCCAAAAGTTAAAGTTATTCATCGCTTCAAAATTTTAATGAAGGATAAATCTTTTTTATCTCCCCTTAAAAGTCACCATAAGTAAGGGTAGTATGTCTTGCATATATATTATATTATATACACAGTCCTTGAAAAATAGTAGCCTTTACCTTGATTAGCCAGTGACACAAAATATTAGAAGACAAATTTTTCTCTTTCCTTGACTTATTTCTCATTATTTTTTGGTATTATTTCATACTTAGAAGAATCGTCAAATGTAAATAGGACTGGAAGAGAATTTAAACATGAAAGACCAAAGCTTTATTTGACAATTTAGCAAGACTTTGCAAATGGAGAAGAGGTTGACTCACATTCTACACCATTAGTGAAAGAGATTGGTTGAGTAAACTGAATATGGATGAGGATGGTAGAAAATGCAGGTCATCTCCATAATGAAGCAGCTCCTGTGCAGATTACCCAATGTTTGATAAATGAAGATTAAATGCAGCAGGGGGGGGGGCTCTATCCAACCATGTTTCCTAACTACCTCCCTCTCTGAACTCACTGGTAATTCATGTGCACAGAGGAAAGTAATGAGATAAGTAACTAGCTGGTATCCTGAGAGTGGCCAGTATATTTAGTCTTCATTGGATAGAGGAGCCCTACATTCAGTTTTAAGTCCTTCAAACACTAAGTTAAAAATCTCAAAGAACTCTATATCACATTTGATGCCTAAGTGTCCCCATGTATGAGATAAGATTTAAGATTCCAGGAGTTCTGGTACAGAAATGGAGGGTATGTTATCAACTGATAACCAAGTAAAAGGGACTTGATATAACCAGAAAGCAAAAGCTTAAGGAAAGCTTTAAATATAAAAGAGGGAAAAATCCTTTTAAGAAGTTGGGTTTTTTTTCCCCTAAGTCATACATACCCAAAGTAAGATGGCTAAGGTAATACGGGCAATGCTGAACTCCAAAATAGATAAAGAAAAGGTTTTATGGTTTATTTTTTTTTCAAAAGGGACTTCTATTGAGGGCAAAGTCCTGAAATAACCAATCACTGGTGTTCAGAGGTCACAAGATCATCATTCATCTTTATAAAAAGAGACACTGAACAAAGACAAACAAGGTGGAAGGTTTGCTTTTACCTAACACCAGGACAGTGAAAAGAAATAGCTGAATTCCACAGGCTAGCATGACAGAAATGTACAGCTTTGAGAACTTGTTCTATGAAATGCTATACTTCTGGCTTCAGCAAATGCCTGGAGACAGCATAAAAACACTTTTGATGAGAGCAGAAAATTTGGTTCACCATTTCTTTTAAATTTTAGACACACACACACACACACACACACACACACACAAATACAAACTTCAAATCCCTATGGTTTACTCTCTATCCTGACCCAAAGCCAGGGCCAAACAATCCACAACTTTGTAAGCTGACATCAAATTCTACAATCCTACTCCATAACATCCATTGGCTTCAACTATGAACAATACTCTGCCTTAACAATACTTAACACTTCCAATCCCACAAGTGCTCTCCATCTAGCACTTGAACATAATTGCTTTGTAGTGTTCTTTTAAATCTGTCTGTGCACACATATCATTTTATGTTCCTATACAAGATGAAGTAGGAAGAAGACTGTGTGTGTTCCTTCAGTGGAGCCTTGATATAGATAACACTAATTGTAGAGTTGAATGTGTATGAGACGAGCATCAAAGGCTCATTTGCAACTAGAACAAAATTTCTTGAAAATCTTCTGTCTTTCTAAAAAGTTAGGAAAATTTGAAACTGTACAACGTGATATATACAGGGTTTTCTTTAATATAGAAATCATTTCCCCGTCCAAATTTTTTAGTATAAATGGCATCTTTGGTGTAGCAAAATATAGAAATTAGTCAACAAACACTTTTGGTTCAGTCTTCTGGATATTTTAAGGGAAAGTGTTTTGATTTCTCTTTCGAATTATTTAAATCTCCAAGCCCAGTAATGCTCTGCACTTTGAAAAAGTATAAGGCTAAGAAATATTATAATTTTGTCTATTGTAGATTATTTTAGGCCATAAATATCACCAAATGTTTAGTGAGGGGAAGCGAAAAGAGGGAATTATCCTGTTTTCCATGGTAGCTTATGCTGAAGAGGAAAATCAGTTCTCAGATTCACATGGTTGTGAGCAGAAAATAGTTTTAATTATTCTATTTGTAGAATCAAGATTTTCTAGGAATGTCCCAATTTTTGTCCTTGTTTTGGGACCATACCCAGCTATCCCAGGCTTACTCCTGGCTCTGTGCTCTTACTACTGTACTCTTGGTGGCTCCTAGGTGATCATATAGAGAACCAGTTTTGATCCCTGGCACTCCATATCATCCTCTGGGTGTTGCATGTAAGTAAATCACCTTATCTAATGTACTATTTTTTGAGCCCTTCAATCTTGTTAATCCCTGTGATATTTTAATACATATGTGGGGAATTGTCCAACATGTTCAAATAATAGATAATTAAAGTCCACTCAAGAGAACTGTTCTCTGCAGCATTGTGGATGAGGGTAAACAACAGGAAACAAGTTTAATGCCCTTTATGGGAGCCTCTAAAGAAATATTTGTACATCTATATAGCATAACACTAAACATAATTAGGTAAATCTCTACCTATTTGATTGGAAAAATATTCAAGATATATTGTACCACAATATGATGGTTGATCCCCACTGAAAAAAACTGAAAAAAAAAAAAAAAGCATTGGCATCCAATATATTTGTCAGTGCATGGACAAACACGGGGTGATGCTTAGGGGTTACTCCTGGTTCTGAGCTCAGAAATTGCTCCTGACTTGGAAGAACATATGGGACACCAGGGGATTGAACCGTGGTCTGTCCTAGATTAGCTGAGTGCAAGGCAAATGCCCTACTGCTGTGCTATTGCTTTGGCCCCTGGACACCTTTAACTTCGAGAAACTGCAGAAATGAATGTTTTGAACTAGACATTTTGAGATCCCAAACAAAATTTGGGCTTTATTCTCAAGAAATTACATAAGAGTCAATGAAATAATAACTCAACTGGCATTGTTCTAAACTTGAGGACCTGGTTGACATGTCATTGCTTTGTTATTTGTTATTGTTTTGTATTTGTTATACTAATCCATTACCCACCCACCAGAATGCCAGTAACCCACTTCCAAGATGCTCTTGCCCTTCTCCCTTTCAATACTACAGGTCACTGTTGTGTTGGCACTGTTTCAAGAACTACTTTCACAAATGAAGATCAAAGGAAAAATAGCTAGCATGAAAAGACAATGTTTACCTTTGCTTTACTTATGTGTAACCCCCTCCTGGCATTTCTTATGTCCATACCTAACCAGCACTTTCCTGGTATTGCAGTGACTGGAACACTCCATCCCTCACCACCCATTTTCTGTTGGATATAGCTCTCAGCATTCATACGAGAATTACACAATGAGAGAGAATGAAAATACAGGTCATTCTGAATAACTTAGAACAGATCAGAGGTCTAAGGTTCAATCACTAGTATGAAAACTGGTACCAGTATGTGTGTGTAGCAGGGCAGAAAAATCACTAATCTGTTTTGGTTGTAATTACCAGTTCACAGCTCTTTGGTTCAGCTAATCTGATCAGATGTATATGGCCAAAGTAATCATTCCCACACAATTCTAGGTATTATAGAAATGGTTAGGAATAGAGGAACTTGGGAAATATCAAGGTTCTGGATGTATCATATGGAATCTGGATCTGTGGGCTGTGATATTGTCATATGGAAGATTCTGTAACATAAACTGGGAAACTGTAGAAGCCAGTCAAAGTCTTGGGAAAATAGAAAAGGTAGCATAGTGATCTGGGCTCAAGGTACCAGGACCCATGAAAAAAAAATGTTGTTTGTTGATAGAACAGATCCTGCAAGAAAATAGAAGTCAGGTAACATGGGAATGATATCCCGTGCTATTTCGGGGACCAATTGATTTCTGCTGCTCAACCTTGTAGGTTTAACCCTGTTTCCCAGATTCTCAGTTGAGTTTCAGTGACAAAACTGGTGCACTATTTCCTTTCCTTCTTTCCCAAGATATTGGTGATTCTTTAACTTAGAAAAACTTATGGTTGAAAGCAGAGAGAACTAAATCAGATTTAGCCAGCAACCCTCCTTTTCTCAGAATGACCTACTAGATCCTGCTCACTCCTATTATGTCTATTAATTTTTATCTAAAAAATAATTCTATAGCCCAGAAAGGTAGGTTCAAAGAATAACTAAATATGTGAGTGCTAACTGAAAGAGTTTCTTTCAATTTTTTGCAAAAACTTACTCAGAAGAATGCATTATCTGTTAGTAACTAGTGTAAGTAATTATCTTTAGTGTGGAACTGGTATATTTTAGGCAACCCCACTGAAATGGTGTAAACAACATTTCCTGTGTCAAAAGCAGAGATCCAAGTCTGTTTTAGAATGGTCCTAATCTCCATCTATTATAATTTCCACCAATAACGTGTCTTTTTATATATGCTGGCATCTGTGTGAAAGACAGCATCCCACATTGACCAAGTCTCCATCTGGTGACAGGCGGGGGAAACAGGAACGTAGACTGTCACTTTATGCAGATGGATTTCTATTAATACAAACAAGTGACCCTAAAAGAGAAATTGGCTAGCTCCAGCATAACTTGAAGAAGATTGTTCTGAATTTCCTGAAAGCAGGTTATTTCTAAACAGGGTGTTGCCTCTTCAGCAGAGCAGAGCTGGTTTGACAAAGTGCACTCGCTATTCTGAGTCCCCTTTTCTTGGGAGGGAATGGAAGGAAGGAAAGACTTGCAGCCTGAAAGAGGGGTTTCCTGTAGGAAGAGCCCTAAGGTGTTCTGATCATTGTTTCAGCTCCCATTGAGCTATGATTTCTGGATAGAATAGGACATGGGGTGCGGCAGATAGAAAAGATGGAAAGGCTTTGTCTACGTTGATGTTGGCCACATTTCTTTTGACCTGCCTTCCTAGAAGAATAGGGAGCTTTCCAAAAGACTCTTATGTATCTAAGAGGTAAATTTACTTTCTGAACACACACAAACAAGCTTCAACCAAAGAATATGCTTTCAAGGATGCCTAGAAAGATGGAAGCTGCTGTTTGCTTTTTTCCCAGTGAGCATCTCTGGTGTTTGGCCTGAGGAGGGGGCAAATGGACCCTGGATAGACTCAATAGAATCACTCCTGGTTGTAAACAACACAAAGATACATGAGAAGATTGAATGATTCTATGTACAGACAATAATCTACTCTGATGTAATTAATAATCATATTTAGGGTCAAAAATAGTACAGAACTTAAAACTTACCTTGCATGCAGCCCACCCCTGTTGAATCCCCAGCACCGTGCTTGTCCTGAGCACTTTCAGGAAGGATCCCTGAGCACAGACCCAGACATTAATCCTGAGTAGAGTCCTCCATCACAATAAAATAATGTTTTGAAGGAAATTTTCCAACTTCAGTTATTTTATTTTTAGTTATTTTGTTGCCACTTCAGGACTCATGACCTGTGTTCACCTCTACTATTGCATAATTAATATCTTTCATGAAATTGACTCAATGTTTACAACTACTCCAGCTTTATATACAATGACTGATTTCAACTGATGGGCTAATTATGTTTTCAGTTACACATAACATGAATAGTGAACTTTTATCTCAAAACTGTACACTAAAATAACTGTTAGAATCATTCGAAGTATCCTTTATGGTTTTTTTTTCCATCTTTTGGAGAAACCCTACATCTAAAGAGTATTTGCATTTCTAGAAGAAAGCTATGCTATTGCAGGAATAAACGTAAACAGATTTTGCAGTGTTTGGGCAAAGTTTTTGTGGAAATAATGGGATTGTGTGTTTGTGTATAAAAAAGGTACTTACTATTTTAATGAATTAATAGCTTTCAACTCTTGTAATCAGGTCATCATAGATCAAGTAATTCATTTTTCTATCCCCTCTCCTCCTGCATCTTCCCTTTGTTATTATTGGTGGTGGTGATGGTGGTTTTGTAGAGATGATGAAGAGTTGCAGACATGCCTAACTCGGACACCTTTTTCACTGTCACGTATCAGGCTATGGTGCTTGCATGCTCGGCCATGAAAGTCATGGTGGTTTGTACCCTTTTAGTGTGGCATTTACTGAGTGTCACACTTTTATAAAAAAAAAAAAGGCATAAAATTATGACTGTGTTGCTCATGAGGGTCATTGTGGTGCTCACAATGTGGTTCTTGATAGAGATTACATTTCCTACCCGTGGGGTTTACATAGCTTTTAAGATGCAGTGCTAAACTTACGGATTGTACCTTTTTGTGGTACATGGCCATAATGGTCTCAGTGAAGGTGAAAATCTCAACTGAGTAAGTAGGATCATGAAGCCTCATCCCCCTCCCTTTCTCCCTAGGTAACTTGACCTTACCTGCAAGACCCCGTTCATTCCTGGGAGGGGTCTTGGAAAAGGTAGATAAGCCTTTGAGCCAGGGGATTAGGGGTCTGCCCTTTTGGCTTTTCGCTGGCGCTCTCACGCTTCTGGTCTTTGGGCAGCATGGAGCTAAAAGGGAAGATGGCTGAAAGGAGTTAAGACGCAGGGCTAGCAAAGAATGGCTGTGCTTGAAAGGTTATGATGTAGGCCACACACATGTGGTGAATAGGGTGTGAATAAAGCTGATGCTTCCTGATGCCTGCCTGTGAGTGAGTTCAATACCCGTCGCTTTCCTGGACCCCAGACCTGCCGGTTGATGGGGGATAAAGCCACGTGGCCGGGGCCTAAGGACAAAGGCTTCCATCCTTCACCATCCACCACCATCATTAATTATTAAATGCAACAACTACCTAGGGAGAAAGGGTGGGGGATGAGGCTTCAGGATCACACTAGGCACACGTGGCAACTCTGGAGGTTTGAACTCATGACCATATGCAAGGAAGACGCTCTTAAGTTAGGTACTTTTTTTTTTACAAGTTGGTACATTGGGTGTGAATGTGCCTCAGAGGCAGATCTTACACACTCACAAGTATGAGGACCTGGGTCTGATCTTTGGCAAAGCAAAATAGAAAAAAAATTAAATTAATGCATTGGATATTATTAAAAATTTCATTAAAATATAATTAGCATACCAGAAATATTATTGCTTAAAGTTTAAAAATCAACGTTTTGTAGTATATTCACATATCATCTATCATCCATGATAACTAATAACTAATAGAGTATTTTCATTGCCCCTTAAAATATTCATAAATAGTCTCTCCACAATATTCCTAATAGAACAAATTCACTGTATCTATGGATTTCTGGAAATTGCAAGCAATACAATTATGAAATAGATAAAATTTTATAATTGGCTTCTTTTACTTGGCATATTATTAGCTCAGGATATTCCACATGATGCCAATGATGAAACCCAGGTAGGTGGCAGTCAAGACACGGGTCCTACCTGCTGTACTAGTTCTGGCTCCATGAACATAAAACATTTTTATCTATCCATTCATCAACTGATACTTTTGCCATTTCTACTTTCAGCTATTATGAATAAATTTCCATGAGAATTGTGTACAGATTTTATGTGAATATAAGTATTTTGCCAGCCTTGGGTCCATAACCAAGAGAATTGATGAATTATATAACTGTATTTAACAATTTAAGGAGCTGCCAGACTGTTTTCCAAAGTGGCTACAACATTTTATAGTTCCAGCAATAGTATAATATATTTCTTATTTTCTACATTCTCACTGATGTCTATTAAATATCTATCATTTTTATTTAACCATGCTCACAGATATGAAATAATATTTTATTGAGGGCCTGATTTATATGTCCCATAAAGCTAAGGATGTTGAATATATTTTTATGTGCGTAAGTACCTTCTTAGGATACATTTCTAAGGACAAGACTACAAGGCTGAAAACTCTGGGACTACTTTTGGAATGGGGTGGGCCAAAGTCCCCCCCAAACCAACCTCACTACCAGAAAATCCAGCATTTTTCTCCCACACCTGCAAAAATTGTCAAACTCCTCTGTCAAGCTCCAAAAGAAAATAATGACCACTGATACTTTCCAAGTAGCCTTGTCCTGGCTGACACCTCTGATGCATTCTCAGAATAAACAGGAGCACAGTCCCCTTTCTCCATGAACCACAGCAGTCCAGATCCACACCTTACATTCTCCAACTTGACCTTATCAACTTCCCAAACCACCAAATTTGCTTCAGATTTATAAATCCTGGACCACATGGCCACCTCAAAATTTTACAGTAATGTCAGCTCGATAATATTATAAAATATTTTATGGGAAAATTACGTGGTAACCTAGCAACCTCGGTAAACCTAAACATTAACACAAAAGGCTTAACTAACACCAACCACAGCCCAGTAAATCCTTAGATACTGACTTTAGTCACAACATGGATAGAACAATTATTCCAATTTGACCCTTGTTGATCTAACTTTGGTAATCCCATTACTTCTGGACCTTTTGGGGCTAAGATCAAATGTAAGTTTTGGTACTTTAATTGTTCTTTGTGTTGTACTAAACAATATGAAGAAACTTTGTTTATACCTGCAAGATGGGAGGCTATGGTGGTGGGTGGGAGATTGGGGAACCTGGTGAAGGGAAGGTCAAACTGATGGTGGAATTGGTATTTGAACACTTGATACCTAGTAAATCATGGTGTTATAATTAAAACTTAAAAAATATTAAAAATATGAATATCTATTCTGATTATTCTTCTATTTATCAATTGAGCTATTTTTTATTTATATTCTTCATATGTGCTAAATATATGAGTCTCTGTATATTTTCATATATTTTTCTTCCATTCTGTGAGTTGTCCTTTCATAGTTCTTTGAAGGACAGAAGTTTCACATTTTGACTAAGTTCAATTTCTTTTTTCTTTTGTTGATAAAAGTGCAGGTCTCAAGTGTAAAAAAAATCATTGTCTAATTTTAGATCCTGAAAATTAATGCCAATATTTCTTTAAGTTTTATCATTTTAACTCCCATGACTAGGTCTCTGGGGAAGAGTTCCAAGAACCAATTGTTGGAAAGACTCTTCATTTCTCAGTGAAAGGACAAAAATAAAATGATCATAAAAATAGAAAGTTAATGCTGTGATCTCAATTCTGTTTCATTGATCTATATTATTTACCCTAAGTCTCTCTATTTTCTGATTATTGTAGCCTTGTAGTTAATTTTGAAATTGGAAGATTTGACTCCTTAAACTTCGTTCCTCTTTCTTAACATTGCTTTGGCTCTCCTGGGTCCCTTAAATTTTCATAGAAATTTAAGTATCAGATTTTTCCTTCCCAACAAGAGGCATCTGGGATTTTCACACAAATTGCAATGAATTTGTTGGGAAATATCTTAATAATACTTAACTCTCTGTTCCATAATCACGCTTGCTTTTTTTTTATTTAGTTATATTAACTTTCATTTCAATAATGTTTTGAAATTTCTCACTAAAAAGACCATACACTTCTTTTCTTAAATTTATTCTAAGCATTTATTCTTTGTGTGTATATGTGTGTGTGTGTGTGTGTGTGTATGTGTACCTTTGTAAGTAAATAAATTGGGCCTTACCTTTTATCTTTTTCAAAATTTCGAGCTTATGTAAAGAATGATATATGATCCTCTTGTAACTAGGAAGAATGTGAAAAAATAATTTTAGCCTTATGAAGATTTGAAAATCCCCGACATGGGTTTTTCTGAGGAACTTTAAAAAAAATGTTTGAATTTGTCTTGTAGTTTCATTCAAATAATTAATATAGTCTCTAATGGAGTCTGCAGAATCGGCCTCATTCTTTACTGCATATTTAGCATATTGTAAAGACTCACAGCACGAATTTATTACTTGCAACATAACAGATTTTAGGCATGTTGTTTAAGGAAAATGAAAGATGTTTTGTTGGAAGTAAGATCAATAAACTCTCACTTTATAACCCTGAGTCTATAAAGCAAGTCAAAAGAAAGGACCTTCTAGGCCCAAAATGCAGACGGGCCTCTCACTGAGCAGGATAGAAATTCATGTCCCAGGTACAAATTTTGAATGCCTCTGGCTTGACAAAGAGATGGGCTGAGTCAGCAGTTCCTGCCCCAACTGCACTCCAGGCTGTAACTTAACTTCCCTTGCAGGTTTATTACCTTCTCGCTTTTAATCACTTCCATTAGCTGAATCACTAGGCTCCTTGGAGGTCTCCACTGGAAATCTCCGCCAAAGACTTGAGTTTATGACTTAACCATGTCCTCCGTAGGAGTATTGGTTCAATGGTTGGTTTTAAATCAAATAGAACTTGCTCATGTGTGAGTTAGGCTTGTTCTTTATGAGCCCTAAGTTGTTTTAACTGAATATAGGATTTGTGTGATTAGTGTAGTAGTTTCAAAGATTAAAATCATTCATAACATATAAAAAAATAAACCTCCCTCGCTGTGGAACTAGTCCCTGGGGAAAGCTAATGTCTGTTCATGTACAATCATAGCTCCTGACAAACAAAGTTATAGGCCAATGGCTTCTCTTCAGGTGAACAATTGCCTGGCTACTGTGACCACTACCATGAAAAGTATGTAATTTAGGACTTTCAGTCCTGATTTGAAGAAATTATAACCAACACTCAGAAACTGGCCAGAGACGAGCCGGAGAAAAAGTATACAGCATATAGGGCTCTTACCTCGCATTAGTCAACATAGGTTCAATCCCTTGCACCCCATGTGGTCTCTTAAGCATTGCCAGGAGTAATTCCTGAGTACAGAGCCAAGAGGAAGCCCTAAGCACTGCTGGATATATTCCCCCCCCCAAAAAAAAAAATTGGCCAGAAGAGATAGTGTGAGAGGTAAAAGGCATTTCATGCTGCCAACCCTAATCCTATCCTAGTCCCATATATGGTCCCCCAAGTCCCTCTAGGAGTGATTATTTTTGAGCATAGAGCCAGGAGTAGTCCCTTTACTCTTGGGGGTATACCTTCAAACCCACCCTTCAAACAAAACAAAAAATGTCATGATTTCCCCCCTGGCATTATCCCTGCATCCCAGTAAACTATGTTGTGGATTGAGAGTGAAGTACATGAAGATGCACACCCAGAAAACATTCTTCAATCAGAGCATTCCATAGATTTTATTTTTGAAACTCTGTGGGCTTCAGCCTTGGAGAAACAATAAAGGGCAGCATATAGAACTGTGAGAATCCTTTTCTTTTATTTCTTTTTTTTTTTTTTTTTTTTTTTGGTTTTTGGGCCATACCCGGCAGTGCTCAGGGATTACTCCTGGCTGTCTGCTCAGAAATAGCTCCTGACAGGCATGGGGGACCATATGGGACACCGGGATTCGAACCAACCACCTTAGGTCCTGGATCGGCTGCTTGCAAGGCAAACGCCGCTGTGCTATTTCTCCGGGCCCTGTGAGAATCCTTTCAGCAGCACCATAGTACCGTAGCTAGGACATTTGTCTTGTTGGTAGCTGACCTAGATTTGATCCCCAACATTTGATATGATCCCCTGATCACAGCCAACAGTGAATCTTGAGGGCAGAGCCAGGAATAACCCCTGAACTTCACCAGAGGTGGCTCAAACAAACCCATAAACCCCAAGAAACCAACAAAACCCAAAACACAAACCTGTGGAAATGACATTACATGTCTCCAAACCAAGATTTCAAATGTTGTGTCTAATCATTTCTTTCATCATAAAAAGCAGCCAGAAATACAGCAGGAAGGCAGTGAGTTGTCAGAATAATTTTAAGATACAGTGGCATGAGGTCTGCTGACCTATCCCTCTTCACTAAAGTTTCATAACTCTTTCACAACCAAAATCTGACTAGATTGTGCAGCCCTTCCTGGTCTGAGAATAACACACATTTAAGTCATGCTCGAGCACCTCCGGAGGAAGGAGATGGAGGCCAAGTACCAGGTAAGCAAGGTCAAGGGCTTCTAAAGTCTTCCTGAGAATGAGCAAAAGGCTCACAAACCATTTCAAAATAGCCCAACGAAAGGGTCATGGCTTGTGCAAAGGTTCTCCTCATGAGGTAGAATCTTGTGTGATACCATTTTCAGTGCAGATATTCTGGGCAAATTGTTCTGTTCCTCTCTCCCCAGGAAGCATAACTCTATCCTTCAGCCAATCTTTCTCTCAGCGGTCATAAAACAACCTTCTGTTCTGTATTGGCTGGGCTGCAGTCCCACTGCAGATGAATTGATAAACCCAACTTTCCCCCCTTTTTGGCTATTCTCAGCCCTGAAAAAGCTATTTCGGACCACACTTGGGCCAGCAATTTCAGACCTATTGCAGGTGAAGTTCCCACAGAGGATTGTTTAGTTTGTTTTGTTTTTCTGAAACTGAGACCAGTGAAGAAAGTGCCTTCCAGGAACAACTCATCTGTTTCTTCAAAGACACAAGAGAGCTGGGGAAGAGGCTCAGCTCTGTGGGAGAGCACTTTCCATGCATGTATGATGAGACCCTGGGTACAATTCCCAGAACTATCAAAAAGAAAAATAAAAACAGTGAGGCAGAGTACAAAGAAAATGTCAAACACTATAACTTTTCTTGTAAACGTTTTTATTACCCATTCATAGCAACCTTCCCTTCTTTTCTTCCTCCCTTCCTCCATTTTCTCCCTCTCTCTTACTTCCTTTCTTTCTCCCTTTCTTCCTTTCTTCCTCCCTCTTTCCTCTCTTCTTTCCTTCCTTTCTTCCTCCCTTTATTTCTGTCTCCCTTCCTTCCTTTCTCCCTCTCTTCCTTCCTTTCTTCCTCTATTCCTCCCTCTTTCCTTTCTTCTTTCCTTCCTTTCTTTCTTCCTCTCTTCCTTTATTCCTTCCTCTTTTCCTTCCTTCCTCTCTTCCACCCTCCCTCCCTCCCTCCCTCCCTCCCTCCCTCCCTCCCTCCCTCCCTTCCTCCCTCCCTCTATTTTTTCTTTTGTCCCTTTCTTTGTCACTTCCTTCTTCCCTTTCTTCCTCTCCTCCTCCCCATCTTCCTTCCTTTTACCCTCCTCGTTCTCCTCCTCCTCCTCCTCCTCCTCCTCCTCCTCCTCCTCCTCCTCCTCCTCCTCCTCCCCCTCCCAGCAAGTCTCAGCCAAGTCTCAGAGAAATCTCAGTAATCCTCAGTCAGGCATTCAGTGCAGTATTGATTGGGTCCTCTAGTGCTAGGAACAACTCCCACCACACCTTCAGGGCTAGGGGCTCTCCAGGGCTGCACTTGGAGGTGGTCAGAGCACACACAGTATGGGGCTAGAGGTCTAACCGGGGTCAGCAGCATGCAATGCATAGGCCTAGACCCCTCTACTATCTCTCTGGACCCCCGAAAATGTTTTTTTCTTATTTGCATCTTATCTGAATATAAATTCTGAGCTTCAAGGCAGAGGAATTGTCCCAGAAGCAAAAACCCCAAAGGATATTAATTTTTGCTCTCATTGGGTAAACTTGTGGGATATCAGGGGAAAGTGATTCATTTTATTCAGTTAGCCTGAATGTGCTCCTTCTAATTCTAGTAGCTTCCTGATTGTATCAGCCCCGGCTATCATCATCTTTTAATCTCACCTACAATGACAGTTCTCAGCATGTGTTCACTTACAAAACACTGGTTGGAAAATTTGGCAATGGTTCTTTAAAGTTTCATGCACAGAAATGACAAATAATGCCATGTATCCCTGGTGGTCACTTCACCAAAATATCTTAGTGGATCAATAAATACCAAAGGGACATCATGATGATTCACTGAAGGCCCATTAGGTAAAGCTTGTTACAATCTTTGCTTATATATGTATGTATAGCCAAGGAGAAATTTCACTATTATCTAACAACCATCACTTTTTAGTATAATTTTCTATTTTCAAAGTGCAAAATTTAAATGGAATTTAAAGGCATTCATTTCTCCCTTCTTTAACTTTACCTGAGACAGTGGATTATGATACTTATTAATAATTAAAAATGTAAACTAAAAGTAAATAAAAAGAATGAAAAATTCGTGGGACTAAAGTGGAAAAGCCTCATCATATAATGCTTAATAAAGATAAGAATTTTTATTCTAGCTATAATAGTACTTCAAAGTTATGAAAATGGTCTATGCATCTTGACAGCTATAAAATAGAACACAAGGAGTGGAGAGATAAGGGCCTTATATGTAGCTGACCCAGACTCAATCCCTAGCACCACATATATGGTCAACAGGGTCTCATTAGGAGTGATTACTGAGTGAAAATCTAGGAGCAAGCCCTGAGTACTGCTGGGTATATCCCCAAAACAAACAACCAAGAACATTAATAAAATACATTGTCTTAAGTTTGTTATATAATCGGTTTAAATGATTTTTCTATTATTTAACATCAAATATTTAATATCAAACATCCCTACTATAATGAGACATTTGGAAACTGAATGAATTTTATTGTACATGACTTATATATGTAAGATTATGACATAAGAAAGTTAATATCATTTACAATCAACCTAATTCAATCAAAATATATATAAGAAATATATATGTTTTATATATATAAGAAATGTTATAATGTACTACAACCTGGGGACTTGAGTAACAAAGTAATTGTGCGTGTATTTTGTTTTATTTTTCTTAATTTATTTTGGTTGAAAGTTCAAAATTAAGGTGTTAGCAAGGGGATTTCTTCTGAGAATTCTGTTTATGGGTGATTGTCTTCCCACTGTAACTTCATCTTGTCCATATATATATATTTTTTTTTTTTCTGTCTTGTTTAAGGGGGGGCACACTTGGCAGAGCTGGGGAGTTACTTCTGAAAGTACTCAAGAGACCACATGATATCAGGGCTTCCTGAATGAAAAGCATGTGCTCAACCCATTGAGCTACCTCTCTGGTCATATATATATATATATATATATGCCAAGTGTGGCCCCCCTTAAACAAGACAGAAAATAAATGAACCACAGAGACTGGCACACATCACAAAGAACAAGAACAATTAGTGCTGGCAATGTAGGGAGAAAGGAACTCTTATTCACTGTTGATGGGAATATTATATAGTCCAACCTTTCTGGAAAACAATATGGAGAGACACTGTAGATTGAACTTCCATAAGATCCTGCAATACTACGCTAGAAATATACTCTAGGAACACAAAAACACAATACAAAAATGCCTTCTGCATGCCTATGTTCCTTACAGTGCTATTTACAATAGCCAGAATCTGGAAACAACCAAGATGCCCTTCAACATATAAATGGCTAAAGAAATTGTGGTACATAGATACAATGGAATATTATGCAGCTGTCAGGAGAGATGAAGTCATGAAATTTGCCTTTATATTGGTGGATATGGAAACTATTATGTTGAGTGAAATAATTCAGAAGAAGAGAAATAGACACAGAATAGTCTCATTTGTCTGTAGTAATTAAGAAAAATGAAAGACAGTATGCTAAGAATACCCAGAGACAATAGAGATGAGGGCTGGAAGGACCAGCCTCTGATATGAAGCTTACCACAAAGAATGGGGTGTGCAGATAGAGGAATAACTACACTAACAACTATCATGACAATGGTTGTGAATGAGAGAAATAGAATGCCTGTTTTTAAGACAGGTAGGGGTGGGGATGAGGAAGAAGGGGAGTATTGGTGGTGGAAAGGTGGCATTGATAAAGGGGGTGTACTTTGTGATGACTGGAACTGAACTACAAACTGGTTTGTAACCATGGTGCTTACATAAAGATATTATGGAAAAAAATTAACTGGAACATATCTTGTCTTCTTTGAATAAGAGGAGCTTATATTTTTTATTTTCTATTTTTTTGGAGCTTATATTTTATTTTAACTGGACTATATAAAAGACAATGAAAAAACTGCTAAGTTAAAAAAAAAAAAACCAAAAACTATCAGCGGTAGCACAGCAATTGGGCATTTGCCTTGCATGCAACTGACCCAGAACCGATTTCGGTTCAATCTCCTGGCGTCCCATATGGTCCCCCAAGTCAGGAGCAATTCCTGAGTGCATAGCCAGGAGTAACCACTGAGTGTCACTGGGTATGGCCAAAAAATAATATTATGGCAACAGTCAAGAGTGATTGAGATAGAATGCCTGTCTTGAAGATAGGCAGAGGGTGAGGGAGGAGGAAAATTAGGGACATTGGTGGCTGGAAGGTTGCACTGGTGAATGGGGTGTATACTTTTATGACTGAAACTCAACTACAAACATGTTTTTAATCATGGTGCTTAAATAAAGATATTAATAAACAAACAAAAAATCTTAAGTACTAAGTTGAAATATTGGGGGCAAGAACATCATCTGGGTGACTTCGGCAAATATGAGGTGTCTAGGGGGACACTGGTAGAGAGAAGCAAGAATTCTGCTGATGGATGTTTTAATGAAACAGTGAGTATGTGAAATTACCATTAACAGTATTGTAAATCAAAGGCCCTTAATAAAGACGAGGGGTGGAGGGGCCGAACAGTGGCACAAGAGGTAAGGTGTCTGCCTTTTGCACACTAGCCTAGGATGGACCTTGGTTCGATCCCCTGGTGTCCAATATGATCCTCCAAGCCAGGAGCTATTTCTGAGCACATAGCCAGGAGTAACCCCTGAGCATCACCAGGTGTGGCCCAAAAACCAAACCAAAACAAAGCAAAACAAAACACACACACACACACACTCACACACACACACACACACACACACAAAGAGGGATGAGGGGTGGAAATTAAATCTGCACATACAAAATAGAAAAACAGCATCAAGGGGCCAGAGCAATAACATAACCAATACAGGTTTGCTATTCCATATGGTTACCTGAAGTCCGCCAGGAATGATTGCTAGTAAATTTTGAGTACAGAACAAGGAGTAACCCCTGAGTACCACCAGATGTGACTGCAAAACCAAAAATATTTTAAAAAGAGTGTTAATTTCTTTGATTTCATAAATTCTCCTAACTTTTGATCTACCACAGTCTCTAGTTTTGTGAATTCTGGGCTGGAGACAGACTAGCAATAAAGTTGTGCCTTACATGTGGACAAAAAAAAAATTTGTGTGTGTGTGAATTCTAGTTTTGACCTTAAACCTAATTAGTGAACTTGCTGATGCTGAGAAAGTTCCCAGAAATACTATCAGTGATTTTACTCCCATCTTAATGGAATATTTTTCAATTTTTGGTGATTTTATGACACTGATTGTCTTTCCTTCCCTCTTGCTATTAATGTTTGTCATAATTATTATTTCTTTCCTTTCAACTGAAATTTCATTGAGATAATTTTTTTTGGTTGTTGGACCACACCTGGTAATGCTCAGGGGTTACTCCTGGCTATGCACTCAGAAATCACCTCTGGCTTGGGGAACCATATGGAACTCTGGGGAATCAAACCGCTGTCAGTCCATTCTAGGCTAGCGTGAGTAAGGCAGATGCCTTACTGCTTGTGCCACCACTTCGGCCCCTCATTGAGATAATTCTATGTTGTCATGCAGTTGTAAGAAGTAACAGATTCTTGGTGCCTGTTTTCCCTCATGGTAAGCATGTTACAAAAATATAGTAATACAACCAGAATACTAACATTGATGGAACCCACCATACTCATTCAAATTGTATGTCTATGTATATGAAGTATGGTGCCATTTTATTTTTTGCTTACTTACCTATTTTTCTCTTCAGATGTCATTCATTCAGTTTTCAGTGCACTGTGCCCACATTTAACTTGGAATGTCCAGCATCTACCTTAAATTAGAAACTCATTGGTAGGCCAGAGAGATAGCACAGTGGTAGGATAGCTGATCCAGGATGGATAGTGGTTCGAATCCCGGCATCCCATAAGGTTTCCCCATGCCTGCCAGGAGCGATTTCTGAGCACAGAGCCAGGAGTAACCCTTGAGTGCCACTGGATGTGACCCAAAAAAACAAAAACCAAAAAAGGAAAGAAAAAAGAAAAAGAAAAAAAAAACTCACTGGTTTACTCTGTGAGTCTTCAATTATCTACATCAGGTTTATTTTCAATATTACAAAAGACAAAAGTTTCTTGGCCTTAAATGAGCATGAATCATCTTTGGGTTAAACTGTTCCATCTGGACCTAGATTCCAGATTTGTTACAGTTTATTCATTCATTCAAAAATATTACTGGTTGCTTACCGAGTTCTTAAAGTGGTATCCTAGAAGCTTGGTGAATAGTGGGAAAACAACAAATATGATTCCTGCTTACAGAATGTCTATGACAGACACTCAAGGTTGTACCTAAATCAACTACTGTAATCAAATAGGAGGATTTACACTAACATAAATATACACAAGTTGTGAGATCACTCCACATGCAGTGTTTCTCACCCCTTAGATGGACGGGTCTGATGAAGCAGGGTAGTGGTGGAGAAATAAACACCAAGCAGTCAGGAAAGGATGGTGAACATGGCAACCATGGCCTTTTGCCTCACGCTCTTTCTTCCTCAGCCCCCAGCCAGAACTACCCTTTCTTTATTCAAACCAATTCCCAATACCTGGAGGGGGAAGATTGAATGTTCCAGATGGGCTTTTACATACCAAAAAAAGAGGTTTAGAAAAAGAGGAAGTTGGGGGGAACACCTTTGTTTGGTGTTCATAGCTGGTCTCACCTTACAAAGCATTTTAAAAGTTCAATGCCAATGATTCACTTTCCTCAAAATCAATGACCTTCACAAATCCCATTCCAGAAACCCACTTACCTGAAGAAATAGGAGACTATATTGCAAATGGAATTAAAATACGAGTAGAATAATAGCATTCAACTTCTGATATAAAGAGATTGTACCATCAAATATAAACCAAGTATAAATCAAGCTATTATCTTAAGAAAAGTTTTTTTTTTCTTTCAGATTTTTGATTTCTCCTTTCCATATTGAATTGGTGAAGCACAAAGGCCTTAGTTCACAGGGTGCTTCAAGTAGGGAGAAGATACTACTTCCGCCCTTGCCAACCAGACCAGAAGCTTGATGGTAGGATGATACACCAGATGGAGTGTTGGGGATAAAGCAGAAAGAAACCAACAAAGAGTTGAATTTATACCACACATCCAGATTGTAGTGTGAGGGAAATTTGCAATCAGGCTACCACACACTGACTAAACAAAAACTATGATCACTGTGGATATTAGACGATCTCCAAAGTGCAAATAGACAAAACCCTGAGCCTCAGTTGTCTTATTACAATTATTAGAAACAGTTTTGCAAACAACTTGTTTGCACCCTTCTAAAATTCATTCTTCTATTCAGACTGTGCTTAAGCTATTTTATTGACAAAACTGCCAAACTGTTTCACCTTTCCCAGTCCCAAACTCTTAATCTTTGGATAAATGTTTTCAGGGCAAGGGTCAGAGCAATAGCACAGAGGGTAGGGCGTTTGCCTTGCACACAGCTCACCTGGGTTCAATCACCAGCATCCTATATAGTTCCTCAAACATGCCAACAGTAATTTCTGAGCACAGAGCCAGGAGTAACCCCTGGATGCTGCCAGGTGTGGCCCCAAACAAAACAAAAGAAAACAAAAATGTTCTGAATGCAATTCTTATTTGAGTTCTTGAATTGGTTAAAAATAATTTTTTTTTAATTTAAATCTGGCTTTGCATAGATACCCTATTAGCAACTGTTGTGCAGAAGTTGGGTTGGCCCCATCTGGGATAGCATACAAGTCAGGATACTAAATTTACACATTGGTATGTCAGCTTTGCCACCTGCACACCTGTTATCTAGAACATATGGCTCTTTTTAACCAACAACACAAAACATGGGCTCTTCAAACACTCCTCTGAGGTTTCAGTGCTGCCTCTGATCCAGCCCTTGGCAAAAGCTTGCTTGAAACATCTGATAGTGAGGAGTTGATTTGAAGACAAGCTAACTACACATTCTTTTCATACCTGGGTTAGAACAGTTTCCTCTTAAGTATAAATATTTCAAAAAACAATGTATTTAGTCCCTCTTTAGGAGCCTCTTATGGAAATTTTTGCACTAAGATGATTTGTTTGTGATGCATTTTGACATTGTCAGCAATTTTATATTTGACGAGTATATTTGAACACAGAGATTGGGGTACAGAAAATTGGAGATGGCCATCACCCTCAGGTAATTTGTGCAGCTGCTGTTCTATAGTTGCCTATCTGAATGCTATTTACCTGGGGGGAAAAAGTATAAATTATCCAAACATTTTTTTACTTGGATATTTTTTATAGCCCAACACTAACTGTCTTATTCATTACTTCAATAAAAATCATTTTATCACCCCCCAAATAATGCTGTTAGGCACATGCTAAATGTAATAAATTAAATAAAATATCATAAATACACTGAAGTAACAGGAACCAATTTAACTCTAATACCAGAGATAGAAGTTTAAGTTCTCTAGTCGCAGTATTAATTCAAAGAGCAAAAATAATAGGAAAATGAGCATTTATTTCACTTGACCTGTTGCATCATAAATATTATCATTAATATTTAATCATAAAGTATTGATGGTAATTCTTTATCAAATACAGTAACGGTGGTAGACTTAGTCTTGAAGTTGCCTATGCATGCTGATAATTTTTTTGATTTGCACAAGTTATAATCCTACCATTTATCTATTTTTGCTTTTATTGTCTTTGCTTTGAGTGTTAATATTCAAGAAATCATTGACAAGGTCAATGTCAAAAGCTTTCCCTTTATGTTTAAACTTCTACCATTTTTAAACAGTTTTAGGCTTACGTTTCTGTTTTACTCACTTTGTGTTTATTTTTGCATATGGTCTGGGTTGAATTTTACTCTTTTGTGAATAAAGATACGGTTTCCCCAAGGCCATTTATTGAGGAGACTATTCTTTTACCATTGTATATTCTTGGCAACCAAAGGTTGTTGTCTAACTAACCTTGTCAAAGGTTAGTTATGTATGAACTTATATATAGACTTTTGTTCTTTTACACAAGTCTGTTTTAATACTAATGCCATGTTTTAAATTACTATCCCTTTTGGAATTTTTTGTTGAATAAAAGAGTGAAATACCTTCAGTTTTTAATTTTTCCTCATGATTTATTTGTTTGTTTAGGATCTTTTCTAACTTTTTGGAATATTCTCTTTCCCATATAAGTCAACACTGGAAGGTCTGGGGATATAGTTCAGTGAGCACTAGCATTATATATATATATTTCCTCAACTTCATCTCTAGCAACACACCATACCTACTCATGCGCACATGCACATGTACACACATGTCATTGGAATTTTGATGGGCAAAAAATTTAATGAGTAGATCATGTGAGTGGTGTGGCCATTTTTAATAATATTATGAATTCCAGTCAATGAGCAGGGAACATCTTTCTGTTTATTTGTATTGCCTTTGCCTTTCATTTTGTTCACCCTGTACATCATTATGGGGATGTAAAAATGGTTCAGCTTCTGTAGAAAACAGTAGGGAGGTTACTAAAATATTTAAATATAGAGCTAACATATGATCCAACATAATTACTTCTGATTCTGGACATATTATCAGAAATAGAAATTGTAAAGATCTCTCTACACTCCCATATTCATTGCAGCATTGTTCACAAAAGTCAATATAGAGAAAAAATATGCTCATGTGTATCATTAGAGGAACAGATGAAGAAAATGTGGAGGGCTGGAGTTAGATACAGAGGGTAGGACACATGCCTTGATGATATGTCCTTGATGATTAACACATGATCCCCTAAGCACTACTGTATGCAGTCCTGAAAGTCTTCATGCTCTGAATAGCTGACACTGGTTGTTCAGTATGGCCCAAGTTGTTCCAGGTCTTCATATCCTAGCATTGGACCATCAGCTAGGTTAACTCAGAATTTCTGGGAATGATCCTTGAGTCCCTTGAGCACTGCTTGGGAATCCCTCTCCCCACCACAAATGTGGTATATATGGAAATTATTCAGTCTCCACAAAGAAAGAAATCTTGCCATATGTGACAAAATGAATAAACCTGAGGAAATTTTCTAAGTGGAATAAGCCAATGACAGGACAAATACTGCCTACTCTACTTGTGTGAGGGCCCTAAAATAGTCCAATTTAGAAAAGCAGAAGGCAAGTAGAATGTTGATTGTGAGGGGCTGCCAGAGTGGGGAATATATAGTCTACACAGGTACAAAGTTTAGTTATACAAGACAAAGAATTTCAGAAGAGTTGCTTTGAAATATAGGGACTAGGGTCAACAATGATCTTTCAAATACACATAAACATGTGTTCAAAAGATAGATACGTTCAGTATCAAAAAATAATAATGAGGTGTTTTATTCCTATACTTTGTTTTTTTTTTCTCTTCTGAAGCAAAATTTTCAAAATCCTGTGTGTTTTCTGATCACAGCCTACTTCAGCTGAAGTGCTGCGGATAATGTGCTATAGTTCTGGGAATATTGTCCTGGTTTTGTTTCTACGGAAAACTGTTGGAAGATTTCTCAAAAAAGTAAGAATAAACCTTTTATTATCTAAAACCTACCCTCCAAAATTAAAACATTTATTTGTAAATTTATATTCACACATACATTTATGATAGTGCTTATAACAATAGCCAGGATATGGAAACCAACTGAGAGGCCAATGATAGATAAGCAGGTAAAGAAGTTGTGAAATATACACACAGTGGAATAGTATGCAGCTGTAAAATAGGAAGAAATCATTTCAGGTTACTGCAACGTAGATGGAACTGGAGGGTGTCTTGTTAAGTGAAAGTCAGAGGAAGAAGAAAAAATACTGTAAGCTCACCTCCCTGATAATATAAAAGGAAAAAAACAGGGAATGAATACTAATCAAACAATGACAAACACTTGGCCTTAGGTTACAAAATTGATCAATGAAAAGTGGAAGGGAATGAAGATTTAATCAAAGGTGATGTAAAAACAGTGATAGAGGGTCATGGGAATTTTCTTGTGGAGATGGAAAGTATGTACTAGCTTTGTATTTAAATACTATTGTAATGTCTATAAACTAAAAATACCATTTAATCATATTACTACCATTATTTAAAAAAATTTAAGGCACATTTTAGAGCTTCTAATATAGGACAACATACATTTACATACGTTTATAATTGTGTGTGCATATCTGTATACATATGTATATTGCTTAATTAATTATACATAATGCACTCGTATAAATGTCTCAGCAGATATTTACCAGGTGATCTGAGTAACCAAAAATAATCATTGAATTTGGTCTGAAATTAAAAAGGGAAGAGCCATAGGAAAAAGAGAATTCTTCAGGACTATGAAGAACATTTGATATTTGATCCCTAAGTTAAGATATAGGCAAGAGAAATATTATCGATTTTGAGAACTCTTATTTTTAACTAATAATCAGAATATGCATATAAAACATGGATAACACATGACAATAGTATAGTGAATGAGTGGAAATAGAATTCTACTCAAACTATCACCCAGGCCAAAAGAATATTGTCAAACTCTGGAGACCCACCATCTGCTTCTTTATGGTCATATTCTTCTCAACCCAGAAGTTATAGCAGTCATAATTTTAGAGTAATCACTTCCTGGATTTTCTTTATAATTTTAACATGCATTCATTATCTTGGAATAACTTAATTTACATTTTATTGTTGAACTTTCATAAATAGAATAACAATATAGAACTTTCTGTGCTTAACTTTTCCAGTCAGCATATTTTTCGATTTTTATTGAGGCAGTGTGACTTGCATAATGACAGAGTTCCACACACACATCATATGCTGACATCACACTCACCACCATTGTGCCCATTAGCTCCACCAATATCTTTAGGTTCCTTCCATCATCCCACTGCACTGTCATTTTCAGTGGCCCTACCCTGCTTAGTTCTATAGATCAACTTTCAGGTTCTGTTGCCTTTGGCCATTTGTTATTCTCTTAATATCTTTCTTTATATCCCACATTTAAGAGAGAGGTCATTTTCTATCTGTCGCTCTCCTTCTGATTAACTTCACTCAGCATGGTATCCTTTATTTCCATTCATGTAGCCACAAATTGCCTGATTGCATCTTTTCTTGTGACCGAGTAGTATTTTATTTTGTGTGTGTGTGTGTATATATATATTATATTTATATATATATATTTAATAATATATATATTAATTTAATAATATTTAAATATATAATAATATTTAATATATTATATATTATATTTATATATATATTTAATCCAGTCATCTGATCTTGGATACTTGGATTGATAGTGTTTTTGGGTCCTTGGGGGAGATGCTAAGAAGTGGAATTGCTGTTTGATGTGGAAGCTCAATTTACAGTTTTTTTTGCGGAGTGTATTCTGCTCTTGGTTTTATGTAAAGTGTAAAGAAAGAAACCAATTCTGTATGATCCACATGCTAGTCTTTTTAAAAAGACTCTTTTCTCCCTGTTCAATTATATAATTTCTGACATTAAATTCTCATATACTTATTTACAGACTTTTAATTTTGTCCTTGTCTTGTAGCAATACCACTTTATTTAATTAACACAGCTTAGTAGAGCAAGAATGGCCATATTTTCTTCTCCAAGAGAGATTTATTATTCTTTTTTTTTGTTTGTTTGTTTTTTGTTTTTTTGTTTTTGGGCCGCACCCGTAACGCTCAGGGGTTACTCCTGGCTATGCGCTCAGAAGTCGCTCCTGGCTTGGGGGACCATATGGGACACCTGGGGATCGAACCGCTGTCCATCCAAGGCTAGCGCAGGCAAGGCAGGCACCTTACCTCTAGCGCCACCGCCCGGCCCCGAGATTTATTATTCTTGACTTTGTTGTATTTGTGTAAATGCTTTATCAACTCTTCAGATTCACACACACACACACACATATACACACACACACAATCTAATAAGGGAAATAGAAGAAAGATTGTCTTAAGATGTTTTTATTAACATTTTAGATCAATAGAAGGAAAATAACATTTTAGTATATAATTTTTCCATCTATGTACTCTGTAAAATGTCAATTTATTTATCTTAGAGTGTATAAATATATTTTATAATTCTCTTCACAAAATTGATGTATTCAGTATATCCTTAGTAACAGATTTTTCCTTAAAGTGGTATTTTCTTTACTTTCATTATTAATTGTATGGAAAATATAGTTCAATTTTGATATGGCATGCTTCAATTTTCGAAAGTTACTCTATAATTTAAACCATTTATTTAGATATTTTAAAATAATTTACACTTGAAATGAGTGATGCCACTTAAGAATAACAATAATTTTCTTCTTCATTTCCTAAGCACTTACCATCTCTTTTTTTCTTATTCTTGGCCTGAATATCCAGAAGCATTGTTGACAATGGTCTTCCTTGTCTTGTTCCCAATTTTAATTGAAATGCTTTAGTTACAACATTCTTAAGTAATTTCTGTTCATTTTTGTAAACTTGTACATATGAATATGTATAAGACATTACTATATCTTCCTAAGAAATCATTCTGACAGTAACGTGTGAATAATATCATTCTTTGATTTAATTCTTTCCATGTCTTTTCTCAGTTTTTTCTCAGTCTTTATGTTCTACATCTAAATTATAAGTATCAACACACTGGCAATCTAATTCAATAACTGAATTTAAATGTTTAATGTTCAAATATTATAAAATTGGACTAGGGTTCATCCTATCTGATAATTTTTGATGTTTTAATTGAAGCATTTGATCATCATACTTAATGTAATTACTTATATACAATGAACTAGGATTTAAATTTACAATACTTTTATGTTCTATTCGGTTCATCAATTCTATTTTATTTTCTCTCTTTGCTTGTATTTGGGTTGATTGGTTCTATACTATAACCTCATAGTCATCTGTTTTTTTTTTTGCTTTATATTAACAGTTACCCTAAACTTATATTAAGGATGTAAATATACAAAAATTAATTATAAATTAGTACATTTTGTTACTTTAAAAAAGCAGTAATAGGGGCCAGAGAAATAGCACAGCGGCATTTGCCTTGCAAGCAGCCGACCCAGGACGTAAGGTGATTGGTTCAAATCCCAGAGTACCATATGGTCCCCCGTGCTTGCCAGGAGCTATTTCTGAGCAGATAGCCAGGAGTAACCCCTGAAAATCGCTGGGTGTGACCCAAAAAACAAAACAAAAAAAAACAGTAGTAATAGACTAATTCTATGCAAATTTATATTATTTTTCTTATTTATTAATTATATAATTATTTATTTTTGTGAAAATTTCACAAAACAAAATTTATCCCTATTTTTCTAGATAATTAATTTTTAGATTACCCCTTTTATAGTCTTGGGTTCTCGCTTTCTTCTGGGTTTGGTCTGAAACTTTCAAATTACATTATTTTATCTTCAATATCTAGAATATGTTCTAAATAAAATCCAATTGAAAGGCCATCAAAATAATCTAAATTAAATATTAGCTAGGATAAGATGACAAAGAGGTATTTGACTGGCTTAGTTTTCTCAGTCAACTGAAAGACAGAGTGTAAATATTCTTTCTATGGTGATTAACAAATTTTATGGAAAACCAATGCCAACGGATTTTCTTCCTACTATGATGTCTATGTTGAATTTCCTTAAAATAATAAATTTTCTAATTTTCAAATTGACAAATTTTCTGGGTCAGTGAGATTTCACAGGGGTTGGCGTACTTGCCTACATGTGCCCAATCCTGGTTCAATCCCAGGTGTCACAAGGCCTCCCAAGCACCTTCTTGAGCACCTTCAAGTGTGGCCCATGTGGCCCTTTAGTACCTCTGGAATGACCTTGGTGGTGCTCAGCACCACGGAAGAAGCTCCACACTTTGGGATCTTTCCATTGAGTCACAGCCCCGGTTGATGGAACATTATTGGTAGTGACCCTTGACCCTCTGAGCACAATTCGACGACACTCCAAAATGATAAATAAGTGAATAAATAATTTCACTTAGAGTGATGCTCATTTATAATGCAAACTTCTCTTTTGTGTCTTTCTTTATATTTCAGTTTTGTTGTTTGTTTTTGCGGGGGTGGGGGGCATAGCTAGAAGTGCTCAGGACTTACTCTTGGCTCTGCACTTATCACACCTAATGGGACTCCAGGTACCATATGGTATATTGGAGGTGGAAGTTAGGTTGGCTGCTTATTCCCATTGTCCTATAGCTCCAATCCCTGTATTTAAATTTTTCATAGTTAATTTTTAATTTTTATATATTTACTTTGTTTGTTTGGGGGCCACACCCGACTATGGTTACTCCTGGTTTTCTGCTCAGAAATTGTTCCTGGCAGGTTCAGGGAAGCATATGGAATGCCCAGAATCAACCCCCAGTTGGCCTTGTGCAAGGCAACACCTTACCCTCTGGTCTATCTCTTTGGCCCCTCAAATTTTTAATGTTTTAATCATGCTTCCGAAATAGCAAGCTTTGGGGGGCTGGAGCTATAGTGTACAGGTAGGGTGCTTGCCTCATGCACCACCAACCTACCATACCTAGTATCCCATTTGGTAACCAATGTGGCTCCAGGTGTAATCCCTAAGTGCAGCTCCAGAATAAGCCCTGAGCACTGCCAGATGTGACCCAAAAGGGAAAAAAATAAAAAAAAAATAAATAAAAAAGCAAGCATTTAAAATACATGAAAATCACTTTGAAAAATCATGTTAAAAACAAAACTTTAAATAACAAATAATAAAATTGTAAATAGAAAGCTAAATTTTCAGTTTCAAATATTTCTATTATTAAGAATTGAATTTCTGGGACCAGAGAGATAGCATGGAGGTAGGGCATTTGCCTTGCATGCAGACGGACAGTGGTTCAAATCCCGGCATCCCATATGGTCCCCTAAGCCAGCCAGGGAGGAGTAACCCTGAGTGCTGCTGGATGTGACCCAAAAACCCAACCCCCCCCAAAAAAAAGAATTGAATTTCAGAGCCTATTCAAAAATGTATGAGATGCTTATAGTTGCAGAAATTTGGGAAAAATCACTGTAAAATATTTTATTTTAATTTGATTTTAACTTCAGTTTCATGATTTTTATTTGTGACTTCTGTTTACAAAATCACCCCTCAAGTGATTATTTGGGGGGGGGAATAATCACTTTTAACTTTTCCTTTTTTGTGTGCCACGATATTTTTAAATAACGAACTTTTTACGATTTTTTTATTTCTCCTTTTGGAGAAAGAATATTTCATTTTCTTTTTTTTTTTTTAACTAAATTTTTTTTTTTTTTTGGTTTTTGGGCCACACCCGTTTGACGCTCAGGGGTTACTCCTGGCTATGTGCTCAGAAATCGCCCCTGGCTTGGGGGAACCATATGGGACGCCGGGGGATCGAACCGCTGTCCGTTCCTTGGCTAGCGCTTGTAAGGCAGGCACCTTACCTCCAGCGCCACCGCCCGGCCCCGAATATTTCATTTTCTTATACTGTATACATACAAACCTTCTCTTCCTTCATGTGCCCATTAATAGCTATTCTGATTATAGATTTCCAAACACTATACAGACTCTGACACATGTATATTTATACTTTCCTGTGCAGATCATTTTTTCTTAGTTTATAATTACTTTAGTACTTCTTTACTCCTCCAATCTACTTTTCACTTTATCTTGACTTTTCCCTAAGCCTTTCAATAGAAGTATATAATAAATAATTTAGCATGATCAAACCATAAAAAATTGAATCGATTTGAATTTTTCTCATTAATATTTATCCTGGAATTCTCTAATCTCTTATTTCATTCTTTTTTTGGGGGGAGAGGCCATTCAAATATGCCTGGCAATGTTAAGGTCATACTCCTGGCTATGCTCAGGGATCCCTTCTGGCCATCCCTGAAGGATGATATATAATGCTAGAAATTAAACATAGATGAACCATTTGCAAGCCAACTGACCTACCTAATCTGTTTTATCTGAACTTTGTGGTCCTTGGCCTAATACAGAATTTTCATCCCAGGCTTCAGATCTACTATAGCACTCTGAAGTTCTTTTGATCTGTGTTGATTTTCTGTTGTTGGATCTTCTATCCTTCTTACTCTCCTACGCTCTTTATTCTTTCTCATTTAAAAATTAGATTTTTGAGGACTTGTATGCTGCTCATGCTTTTTCCTAATATGCGATTAATAATAGCTTTGCTGTATAGAATTTTAGGTTGGACTTGCTTTTCCTCAGACTTTCTAAAGAGTCATTTTTATTATTTTATGGTTCTTGACTTTGCTGTTCAACACCCAATTCCATAAGTTTATTGTTCATTGGTCTTTGATATTCTTTCATCTAGTAGACTTTAAATTTGCTATTTTCTACAGATCCTAAACTTTCATAATGGTGTGAGTTTTGATGTTCTTTTCTTCATTAATTTTAGCTCTCAGTGGACCCCTTGTATCTGTCTGTAAATACATCATGCAACTCTTATTTTTTTCTATAATTTTTTTTGTTTGTTTGTTTTTTGTTTTTGGGCCACACCCGGCGGTGCTCAAGGGTGACTCCTGGCTGTCTGCTCAGAAATAGCTCCTGGGAGGCACGGGGGACCATATGGGACACCGGGATTTGAACCAAACACCTTTGGTTCTGAATCGGCTGCTTGCAAGGCAAACGCCGCTGTGCTATCTCTCCGGGCCCATTTCTATAATTTATTTAATAAGATTGCTTTTACTTTTTTTAGTCTCTCTTACTAAAGCTTTTACTAGTGTAATTAAATTTACTAACTTTCTTTTATATTTTTCACATTATATCATTTTATTGTACTTTCTGTTTTTTCTCTGATTTACCTTCTAACTATCTATTCAGTAATTTATATTATTATTGTATGTTATATTTTAAAAATAATCCTTATAAAGTGCTAAATATATTTGTAGACTATTTCTTATATGTAATTTAATTTTCAGTATTGAATATTTGTTATGGGGAAGAAAGAGTATAAAATATTTCTCTTTTTAAAGTGCTTATTTAAACTATATAGAAACATATTCACAAGCATGCATTCAATAAAAGGGGCATTGCTTTGAATCAAAAGTCTGCAAGTTGAGAAGGAATAAATGTCATCAGTATTATTTTCATTTCTAAACCAGAAGTACAAATAATGAGGGTATCAGTAAGTTAATAAAAGATGCCATGAGTGATATATTAAGCCAGCTGGCCAATTTTCCATTCAAATTGACACTACTCAGACAAAGCTTTGACATTAGTTCAAAATTTCTAATGTGTCCCAAAACCCATGGTAGATCTAATGAGTATATCATTAAATTCTGAAGAAAATATGTTCCACCCTGTTACGGAATATTTCGAGATCAAATAATGGAGCTCTTTAAATCATATAGAAGGTGTTCAACTCCCGGCACACCTTACCTAAGGAGATCACTCAATTGGTTTTCGTCCTGGTTAAAAAAAGAATCTTTTAACCAAGGTCAAATATGGGAATATTCACAAGTCTCAAATCTAGTAATAGAATGAATAATGGGAAGGCATGAAGAGATCTTTCACAGTTTTGACTCAAAATGTCTGAGCTGCATTTAGAATAGAGCGACATAAAAGAATTACTATTTGACACAAACAGCAGGGGGGACACCAATCTATTTCCTAGCATATGGAAGCAAGATAGAATTTAGAAAGTTGGAAGACATGGTTACATTGCTCTGAGAGAATCTTCTACTTAAACTAACTTTTCTTTTCCTTTGCTTAACTTAGAGCTTTAGTTAGAGAGAGTTGTCATGCAGTGTTTTGTCAGTTAAGTTATTCAATGTGTTGATTCATTATACTTTCTATTGCAAAAATTATTTTGTATAATTTCTATATATATTTAAGACATATAACATTAGCTAGAACTTTCATTATGCAAATAACATTTATTAGTTTTAATGTGCTGAGAACATTTAAGATTTACTTGGTTCTCAACTTCAAAGTATATAACTTAGCATTATATTTTTTTAATTTTTTATTTATTTATTTGTATTTTTTAGTTTTCTCTTGTTTTTCCTTAAATATCTTTATTTAAACACCATGACTACAAACATGATGATTTATGATGATTACAAATATGATGAAACATGAGTTTCACCCATTGACATTGTTATGATAGTTCTCAGTGTAATTATTTCTTTCTTTCTTTTTTCTTTTTTTTGGTTTTTGGGTCACAGCCGGTGACACTCAGGGATTACTCCTGGCTATGCGCTCAGAAATCGCTCCTTGCTTGGGGGATCATATGGGATGCCAGGGGATCTAAACAAGGTCCTTACTAGATCAGCCGTGTGCAAGGCAAATGCCCTACTGCTGTGCTATTGTTCCGACCCCATCCGTGTAGTTATTTCTCTAAAGCACTCACCACTTCTACAATAATGTCTTTTATTTTTCTTAAAAAGCCATAGATGAGTGACATTATTCTGTGTCTATCTCTCTACCTCTAACTTATTTCACTCAGCATAATAGATTTTATGTACATCTCGAATAGGAAAATTTCATGACTTCATCTCTCCTAATGGCTGCATAAATTTTATTGTGTATATGTACCACAGTTTCTTTAGCTGTTCATCTGTTGAAGGGCATTTTGGTTGTTTCCAGAGCCTGGCTATTGTGAATAGTGCTACAATGAATATAGTTGTGAGGAAGAGATTTTTGGGAGTGGTATAGCTGGATCATGTGGGAGTTCAATTTCCAGTTTTTGAGAAATCTCCACATTGTATTCCTTAAGGGCTGGACTAGACAGCATTCCCACCAGCAGTGAATGAGAGTTCCTTTTTATAAATTAGCATAATTTTTTCTTATGTTTTTGTCTTCTCTGTCAAACCCTGAGCCAACCATTTTTCCCAGGAAGCCTGGGTAAGTTCAGGAAGATGAACATACAGAGCAGAAGAGACACAGGAAAAATAGCTGTGGGAGGTGAATTCCTCTCCTTCACATGGCCAAGAGAATGAGAAAGCCCAACATCAGGCAAAAGAGCCCATGGCCCCTGAGAGGGCAAAGCCCATAATGGCAAGGAAAAGATCTGCTGCTTCAGGGAAGGGTTCCTGGCATAACCAATGATGAGGCTTCCAAATACAGTTCTAATTACAACTCCAGAGCCAGCCAGCCATACTGTGGTAGACCCAGCACCAATGAGTCTGTCTGCTGTGTCAATATCCCTAGGGAGGTGGGCTACTTAGCATTATTTATTTATTTATTTATTTATTTATTTATTTATTTATTTATTTATTTATTTATTTATTTTTGGTCACACCTGGTGACCCTCAGGGGTTACTCCTGGCTCTGCGCTCAGAAATTGCTCCTGGCTTGGGGGACCATATGGGATATGGGGGTCTGTCCTAGGTCAGTGCATGCAAGGCAAATGCCCTACTGCTTGCGCCACTGCTCTGGCCCCTATCTTAGCATTATTAACTAAAATTATCATGCTATACATTAGATCCCCAGAATTCACTCACCTAACTAGATTCTTGTGTTCTTTGATGAACATTTCTATATATCTCCACTCTATAGAATCAACCATTTTATACTCTGTTTCAGTGAGATTGAGGTTTCTTTAGATTCTGTATATGTTTTATCATAAATACATGTCCTTGTCTGATCTATCTCAGTTAGCATAGTGTCCTTGAGATCCCTCTATGTATTCGTTAATGACAAGATTTTATTATTTTAAATGCTGCTTATAAGCCTATGAGTTCACATTTCTTTCATTCCTAGATGGACATTTGTGTTATTTCCATATCTAGGCTATGACAAATAAACATGGAGATTTAAATATTATCTCTACCATAGTCTATTTTCATTTCCTTAAATATATGCCTAGAAATGAGATTGCTAGATCTTATATCTATTTCCAGTTTTTTGGGGGGAAATTCCATACTGTTTTCAGTGTCTAAAACAAAATGCTAAGAAACATTTCATAAAAAGTATATTAAAACACCATGATTTACAAAGTTCTTCATGGATGGATTTCAGACATACTATGTTCCAACACCAATCCCACCACCCATTGTCAAGTTTACATGTTGTATCCTTTCCATTTAATGTAGTGAAATCTCTCAGCTTTTTGTTAATCCCTTTTAAAGGATAATTTTGCTGAGTTGAATAATTCTACATCTAGTGGATAACTTTTCTCATAGCACTTTGAAGATGTTATATATTGTCTTCTGATTTGTTATTCTTTTCTGTGCAGGCAGCTATCATTTATATATATTTAAATAAATTTGTTAATTGAATCACCATAATACACAGTTACAAAGCTGTTCATGATTTAGTTTTTTGTTTAATATATATTTTTATTTAATTAACATTACATTTTTTTAATTTCTTATTTTTAATATAATTTTTGTTTTGAACATGGTGGCTTACATATTGTTGACAATAATATTTTAGGTACATATTTACATAAAATCAGGGGGATTCCCATCACCTATTTGTCTTCCCTACACCTCCGTTTTTATCCTACCTCCCATATCTTCCTCCCTCACCCCCGGGGCTGCTAGAAAATGTGGTCCCCTCTGTACCTAGTTTATTACTTAGTAGTCTTGCACCTGTTTGGTCTTGGTGCCTCCCTTATTTCCCCCTCTAACTGGGAGGCAGGACTAGATAGTTCAAGTTATGTGGTTTTGTTTGTAGAAGAGAAAAGTAATAAACTAGGGTAAAAGTCTAATACACCGAAAATGGGCGGAATCCTTCTAGAGACTCTCATCATCAGTTTGAGAGACGAAGGAGAAAAACAGTACAGAAAGAAGTGTCAAATATCCAGTGATCACTCCAACAATAACAACGATAAGCACACACACAAAAAAAAACCATGGTCTTGAGATAAAAAACATGGCAGGGCACATAAAGAAAGAAAAGAAAAGAAGGAAAAAACATAAATATAAATAGGGACAACAACTTCAATAACCACACCAAAACAAGGAAATCGACAAGTAGATAGGTAAATAAAAATAAAAAATAATAATAAATGAGTATATAAAAATAATATATTAAAAAATAAAAAAATGTTTTGTGCTTTTTGCCTTCTTTTTTCTTCCTGCACTGGCACAGTAAATATTGGGGTCATTAGAAAAGGAATTCATTTGGCCTAAGAGATATGGGGTTTCTCCACCTTTGGAGTATATTGTCCTGGGATTAACTATAGACTCCTTTCAGGTTCATTTACTTTCCCCTTGGTGCTTTCGTGGTGTTTGGAAGACTTCTGCTCCTTCCTGGGTGATAAAATCAGACCTCTGTATCTAGAGATCTCAGTATCTGCACAGGTCCAAGAGTGGGATTTATGATGAAGTCTCTCTTTGTGGTTCTAAAAGTTCTGTTCCCTCAGTGTCATTTTAATCCATCTTCTGTGGTTGGTGGTCTTGGTCTTTGCACTGATCCTAGGATGGAACCCAGGATAGCGTCTTTCATTGTGTTTCCAGAAGCCCCATTCTGTTGCAATTGTCTCCGCCAGACCTTTGGAACTGGGGATCATGGTTGTTGTGCAGGTCGTAATTCAAACCCTAGACTAGGGCTTTTTTATTGGTCCCAAGTTATATGTCCAGTCATGGTTCTAGTAACCAGTCATCTGTAAATCACGATCTTGGCTTTTGGACCGACCAAAGGGTGACAAGTCTTCTGATTTTGTCTTATCGTTAGCTGGTGAGGTAGGATAACCTGCTCTTGGGTCAAGTTGTTCCCATTTTCCTCGTTGTCAGGATATCATATTAGAGCTGGCACTTGTTGGTAGCCCAGCAGTATTAAGGATGTCCCGGATGGGATTTGTTTCCCTTAGCTGTTGTGAAGAACTTTGTCGTTTCTATGTCTGGGATCCAGGGTTCAAGGCTGGATGGATGGTGTCTAATCTCCTGGGGTCTAAGTTGGGTCCACATGACATATTTTCAAGGTGGGAGATATCCCTGTATTGTAAACAAGTATAAGTTCTTATCCCTAGTAGATAAGAGCTCGTTTTTATATGTAGGATTTCCCCTTTTATTAGTGTGTTTTTTTTGCAGGGAGAAACGGTGCTACATTATATTGTCAGTGCATTTGGGGGTGGACATAGAAGAAAACAGAAACAGGTCACACATCCAAAAAGTTTAAGTAACATTATTATAGTTGGGTTAAATCACAAACAGAACACCCCCCCCCCCTTCACCAGTGTAACATTCCCCCCTCCTAATGTCCCTCTCCCCCCTTCCCATCCCCTGCCTGTATTCGAAATAGGCATTCTACTACAGTTATTTGTTTTTAAGTTCGGTAAATTGTTATTTTTTCTTAAAGGATAAGGGTTAAAAAATATAATAAAGGTGTGGCGGTGGCAATAGCCATTGTGTGCATAGGCCCAGAAAAATATGAGGAAAGTGGGGAAAAAATTCTTAGCCTGATTACAAGAAGGCCTCACTCCCGAAGTTTATTGGCATAAGACCGACTCTGGGCTCCAGGCATTCCAGTCTGTTCAAACCGAGTCATTCTTCGTGGTTCTGGTGAAACTTTTTCACACTTTAGCTTTCTATATTTAAAGATTCTGGATTCAATGCATTTCTTTCATTGAATTCACGCTGCTGTGGAGCATCCTCTAGTTTCAGCACACCATTAGATGAGGAGTAATCTGCCCTGCAAGCAGGCTGTTGCTGAGTTGCCTGGGTGTTGAGAGCACTCTTTGGAGTAAGTCAATGCCAGAGCAGTTGTTGGTCTTCCCTGGTAGAGGTTTGGATCCTGGTAATGTTATAAAGAATTGTGGTTGTTTCCATAGATGGTATTCATTGTTCAGGGTGTATGGGCAATGCCCATTTTTCTGTGGCCTAAACCAAATCATTATGCCAATGTTCAGGGTATAAGGCCTAACTGTCATAGTTTATCCAACATCCATTCTTTCATCTGTGCACATTTCCCACCACCAGTGTCCCAAGTTTCCCTCTAACCTCTCCTTGCCCTTTTCCTACCTGCCTGTATGGTAGATGATTCTCTCTATATATCTTTCTCTGTTTCTTTTTGGAACTTAAAGAAACCATGGAACAAATAACTAATTAGACTCCAGAGGTTATGAGAGTAGAAATGAGAGAATTTTAAGGAGAAATAACAAAACTGGAAAAACTTAGGCAAAATAAAAAACTCACTGGAGGGCCTGACCTGAAGACAGAATCAGTGAGCTGGAAGATGTGTGGCATAACACCTCCAGACAACAGCAACAGATGGAAAAGTGTCGTAAAATAAACTTTGGGATACATTTAACATAAACAATATAAGAATCATTGGGGTCCCATAAATCTAGGAAGAAGACAAATAAGCAATAGTCAAACATATCACTGCTGAGAAGTTCCCAGAGCTGTAGAGTGCATGTACCCACATCCTGGAGGATGGAAGGATACCAGATAAGAGATCCAAATAAAAATTCTCAAGGCACATCCTAATCACAAGCATGAAAACTATCTTTATTTTATAAATATATTATTCAGGAACAGCCAGATGGAAGTCTTACATGGAGCAAGGTATGTAGAAAGAAGAATAGAAGCTTCAGTGCATTCTTCCTAAGGGGACCATTTCCAGTATCTTATGGGTTACTTAACTTTGAAAACAAAGCATTCTTTGTTGTTGTTTTTTAATAAAAGTTTCATTTCATAGTCATGACTGATTCAATCATTGAATGGTTGAATTGAAATCAGTCTAGTGGAAGCCTAGGGTGGGATTTCACACAATCTTCTAATTTATGTGGTTGGTTGACCTCATAATCAGCCCCCCTTCCTTAAGTGGATTTCAAGACCCACCCGTATTTAAAAATTACCTCATTTGTAAACAAAAGACAAGTTTAAAACAGAAAGTTCCAAGAATTTTACAAAGTTTATGCCAGAAACTGGATGAAGAGAAAATATGTATATTGTACATCACAATACCAGAGTCTTTCATTCATTTTGTGTATATGTGTGTGGGAATTTAATTTAATTCTTTTGTGAGTGGTTACCCAATTTTCCCAAAGCTATTTGTTGAAGAGTTTATCATTTCTCTATTGAGCATTCCTGGTTCCAAAACAAGGAATTTTCAAGGGCTTTCCTAGGGTTCAAGAAAGAAAGCCAGCTAAGAAGAGATGTGACACTGCTTTGTCTGAAGATATAAAGGATTCCACTTTCTCCCCTACCCCTATTCTCCAGGAAAATTACGTACTGACATTTGATATGCTAAAGAAAATCTTACTGTTCTGTGACTCCTTTTCTTTCTTGGATTCCTTCTCTTCAATCTTCCCTCACTGCCATCAGTGAGCTCAAATCCTGACAATAAATGGTGCAGCACATACCTTTATTAACCTTGTGTGTTCATGGATACATATGAACAGAACACCCAGTTTTGTCCAGGAAAACTATAAGACTATAGACAGAAAAATCTTTCTGCATGCCTAAAATAAATGGATCATAGTAAGTCAATTCATTGCCTTAACTGATTCACACCTTTCTAAGTCATGTGGCAAATGACTGGTTGCAAGCCAGACCAATAAAATGGTTTATGTATTTAATAGAATTCTTTTTTTTTTCTTGTCACTTTAATTTATTTATTTTTTTTTGCATAATTTTTTTTTATTTAAACACCTTGATTACATACATGATTGTGTTTGGGTTTCAGTCATAAAAGGAACACCACCCATCACCAGTGCAACATTCCCATCACCCAAGTCCCAAATCTCCCTCCTCCCCACCCAACCCCCGCCTGTGCCCTAAACAGGCTCTCCATTTCCCTCATACATTCTCAATATTAGGACAGTTCAAAATGTAGTTATTTCTCTAACTAAACTCATCACTCTTTGTGGTGAGCTTCCTGAGGTGAGCTGGAACTTCCAGCTCTTTTCTCTTTTGTGTCTGAAAATTATTATTACAAGGGTGTCTTTCATTTTTCTTAAAACCCATAGATGAGTGAGACCATTCTGCGTTTTTCTCTCTCTCTCTGACTTATTTCACTCAGCATAATAGATTCCATGTACATCCATGTATAGGAAAATTTCATGACTTCATCTCTCCTGACAGCTGCATAATATTCCATTGTGTATATGTACCACAGTTTCTTTAGCCATTCGTCTGTTGAAGGGCATCTTGGTTGTTTCCAGAGTCTTGCTATGGTAAATAGAGCTGCAATGAATATAGGTGTAAGGAAGGGGTTTTTGTATTGTATTTTTGTGTTCCTAGGGTATATTCCTAGGAGTGGTATAGCTGGATCGTATGGGAGCTCGATTTCCAGTTTTTGGAGGAATCTCCATATCGCTTTCCATAAAGGTTGAACTAGACAGCATTCCCACCAGCAGTGGATAAGAGTTCCTTTCTCTCCACATCCCCGCCAACACTGTTTATTATCATTCTTTGTGATGTGTGCCATTCTCTGGGGTGTGAGGTGGTATCTCATCGTTGTTTTGATTTGCATCTCCCTGATGATTAGTGATGTGGAACATTTTTTCATGTGTCTTTTGGCCATGCGTATTTCTTCTTTGTCAAAGTGTCTGTTCATTTCTTCTCCCCATTTTTTGATGGGGTTAGATGTTTTTTTCTTGTAAAGTTCTGTCAGTGCCTTGTATATTTTGGAGATTAGCCCCTTATCTGAAGGGTATTGGGTGAATAGTTTCTCCCACTCAGTGGGTGGCTCTTGTATCCTGGGCACTATTTCCTTTGAGGTGCAGAAGCTTCTCAGCTTAATATATTCCCATCTGTTAATCTCTGCTTTCACTTGCTTGGAGAGTGCAGTTTCCTCCTTGAAGATGCCTGTAATGTCCTGTAGTGTTTTGCCTATGTGCTGTTCTATATATCTTATGGTTTTGGGGCTGATATCGAGGTCTTTAATCCATTTGGATTTTACCTTTGTACATGATGTTAGCTGGGGGTCTAAGTTTAATTTTTTGCAAGTGGCTATCCAATTGTGCCAACACCACTTGTTGAAGAGGCTTTCCCTGCTCCATTTAGGATTTCCTGCTCCTTTATCAAAAATTAGATGGTTGTATCTCTGGGGAACATTTTCTGAGTATTCAAGCCTATTCCACTGATCTGAGGACCTATCCTTATTCCAATACCATGCTGTTTTGATAACTGTTGCTTTGTAGTACAGTTTAAAGTTGGGAAAAGTAATTCCTCCCATATTCTTTTTCCCAATGATTGCTTTAGCTATTCGAGGGTGTTTATTGTTCCAAATGAATTTCAAAAGTGTCTGATCCACTTCTTTGAAGAATGTCATGGGTATCTTTAGAGGGATGGCATTAAATCTGTATAATGCCTTGGGGAGTATTGACATTTTGATGATGTTAATCCTGCCAATCCATGAGCAGGGTATGTGTTTCCATTTCCGTGTGTCCTCTCTTATTTCTTGGAGCAGAGTTTTATAGTTTTCTTTGTATAGGTCCTTCACATATTTAGTCAAGTTGATTCCAAGATATTTGAGTTTGTGTGGTACTATTGTGAATGGGGTTGTTTTCTTAATGTCCATTTCATCCTTATTACTATTGGTATATAGAAAGGCCATTGATTTTTGTGTGTTAATTTTGTAGCCTGCCACCTTGCTATATGAGTCTATTGTTTCTAGAAGCTTTTTGATAGAGTTTTTAGGGTTTTCTAAGTAGAGTATCATGTCATCTGCAAACAGTGAGAGCTTGACTTCTTCCTTTCCTATCTGGATTCCCTTGATATCCTTTTCTTGCCTAATCGCTATAGCAAGTACTTCCAGTGCTATGTTGAATAGGAGTGGTGAGAGAGGACAGCCTTGTCTTGTGCCAGAATTTAAAGGGAAGGCTTTTAGTTTTTCTCCATTGAGGATAATATTTGCCACTGGCTTGTGGTAGATGGCCTTCACTATATTGAGAAAGGTTCCCTCCATTCCCATCTTGCTGAGAGTTTTGATCAAGAATGGGTGTTGGACCTTATCAAATGCTTTCTCTGCATCTATTGATATGATCATGTGGTTTTTATTTTTCTTGTTATTGATGTTGTGTATTATGTTGATAGATTTATGTATGTTAAACCAGCCTTGCATTCCTGGGATGAAACCTACTTGATCGTAGTGGATGATCTTCTTAACGAGGCATTAAATCCTATTTGCCAGGATTTTGTTGAGGATCTTTGCATCTGCATTCATCAGTGATATTGGTCTGTAATTTTCTTTTTTGGTAGCGTCTCTGTCTGGTTTAGGTATCAAGGTGATGTTGGCTTCATAAAAGCTATTTGGAAGTGTTTCTGTTTGTTCAATTTCATGAAAGAGTCTTGCCAAGATTGGCAGTAGTTCCTCTTGGAAAGTTTGATAGAATTCATTAGTGAATCCATCTGGACCTGGGCTTTTGTTTTTCGGCAGACATTTGATTACTGTTTTAATTTCATCAATGGTGATGGGGGTGTTTAGATATGCTACATCCTCTTCCTTCAACCGTGGAAGATTATAAGAGTCCAAGAATTTATCCATTTCTTCCAGGTTCTCATTTTTAGTGGCGTAGAGTTTTTCAAAGTAGTTTCTGATTACTCTTTGAATCTCTGTCATATCAGTAGTGATCTCTCCTTTTTCATTCCTGATACGAGTTATCAAGTTTCTCTCTCTCTCTTTCTTTGTTAGGTTTGCCAGTGGTCTATCAATCTTGTTTATTTTTTCAAAGAACCAACTTCTGCTTTCGTTGATCTTTCGGATTGTTTTTTGAGTTTCCACTTCGTTGATTTCTGATCTCAGCTTTGTTATTTCCTTCTGTCTTCCTATTCTTGGGTCCTTTTGTTGAGCATTTTCTAGTTCTATTAGCTGTGTCATTAAGCTACTCAGGTAAGCTCCTTCTTCCTTCCTGATGTGTGCTTGCAAAGCTATAAATTTTCCTCTCAGTACTGCTTTTGCTGTGTCCCATAAGTTCTGAGAGTTTGTGTCTTTATTGTCATTTGTTTCCAGGAACCTTTTTATTTCCTCCTTGATTTCATCTCGGACCCACTGGTTATTGAGCATGAGGCTGTTTAACTTCCAGGTGTTAAAGTGTTTCTTCTGAGTCCCTTTGGAGTTCACAAATAATTTCAGAGCCTTGTGGTCAGCGAAGGTAGCCTGCAAAATTTCTATCCTCTTGATCTTATGGAGGTATGTTTTATGTGCCAGCATGTAGTCTATCCTGGAGAATGTCCCATGTACATTGGAGAAGAATGTGTATCCAGGTTTCTGGGGATGGAGTGTCCTATATATATCCACTAGGCCTCTTTCTTCCATTTCTCTCCTCAGGTCTAGTATATTCTTGTTGGGTTTCAGTCTGGTTGACCTGTCCAGTGTTGACAAAGCCGTGTTAAGGTCCCCCACAATTATTGTGTTGTTGTTGATATTATTTTTCAGATTTGTCAACAGTTGTATTAAATATTTTGCTGGCCCCTCATTCGGTGCATATATGTTTAGGAGAGTGAATTCTTCCTGCTCTACGTACCCCTTGATTAATATAAAATGTCCGTCTTTGTCCCTTACAACCTTCCTGAGTATAAAGTTTGCATTATCTGTTATTAGTATGGCCACTCCAGCTTTTTTATGGGTGTTGTTTGCTTGGATAACTTTTCTCCAGCCTTTTATTTTGAGTCTATGTTTGTTCTGACTATTCAGGTGCGTTTCTTGTAGGCAGCAGAAGGTTGGATTGAGTTTTTTGATCCATTTAGCCACTCTGTGTCTCTTAACTGGTGCATTTAGTCCATTGACGTTGAGAGAAAGAATTGTCCTGGGATTTAACGCCATCTTTATTTCAAAATTTGGTGTGTCTTTTGGGTAGTCTTGTCTTAGATTAGGTCTTTCAGTTTTTCTCTTAAGACTGGTTTTGTGTCTGTGAAGTTTCTGAGCTGTTTTTTGTCTGTGAAACCATGTATTCTTCCATCAAACCGGAAAGTGAGTTTTGCTGGGTATAGTATTCTGGGTGAAGCATTCATTTCATTCAGTCTTGTCACAATATCCCACCACTGCTTTCTGGCATTGAGCGTTTCTGGTGACAGGTCTGCTGTAAATCTCAGGGAAGCTTGCTTGAACATGATTTCCCCTTTTGATCTTGCTGTTTTCAGAATTCTGTCTCTATCTGTGGGATTTGTCATTGTGACTAGGATGTGTCTTGGGGTGGTTTTTCTGGGGTCTCTTTTGGTTGGTACTCTTCGGGCATGCAGGATTTGATCACATATATTCTTTAGCTCTGGAAGTTTCTCTTTAATGATGTTCTTGACCATTGATTCTTCCTGGAAATTTTCTTCCTGGGTCTCTGGGACTCCAATGATTCTTAAGTTGTTTCTGTTGATCTTATCATAGACTTCTATTTTCGTCTGTTCCCATTCTTTGACTAATTTTTCCATTGTCTGCTCATTTGCTTTAAGTTTTTTGTCCAATCTCTCCTGCTGTATGGAATTGTTATGTATCTCATCTTCCACAGCACCAAGTCTATTCTCAGCTTCTGATACCCTGTCCCAGAGCTTATCCATTTTGTCATTCACTTCGTTTATGACTTTTTCAGTCCTGTTAGTTGACATGTTATTTCAGTTTGGAGTTTTGTCATTTCTGCCTTCATATTTTCTTGGTTCTTATTAGTGTTCTGTTCAACTCGATCCATGGTTTCTTGGAGTCTGTTGAGCACCTTCCATATTGCTAGTCTAAAGTCCTTATCTGAGAGGTTGATTAGTTGTTCAGTCATTATCTGGTCCTCAGAATTGTCATCTTCATTCTCTATGTCTGATGCTGGCCTGCGTTGTTTCCCCATTGTCACACTTGTATTGTGGGTTTTTCTACGTGTTGTAGTGGTATTCATTGTCTATATGATGTAGGCAGCACACTCCTCTGGCTCCTCCCTTTCTGGATGGGCTGACTTGCCTCTAAGGGAGGGGAGTCCTCCGTGGATGAAGCCTCACACTGGGTCAAATCTTAGGCCCGAGCATGCAACAGAGAAGACAGTCCAGAGAGAAATGTTTGCTTCTGTGATATAGCGCTGTTCTTAGTGTGCTTTTTCCTTCTTGTTGCAATGGAGTTCTTTCCTTAGAAAGAGTTCACGGCCGCGTAGCGAAGCGGAGGGCCGTGCTCCTCTGAGCCTCTTTTTGCCCCACTCGCAAGAGTTTCACGCAAGAGGACAGTAGACAGACATAGACAGGTCACACTCACAGTCTTTCACAGCTGAGCCCCACTGGGCCGGTGTACTTTCGCGGATTTTCCCCGCCTGGTGTCACACACAGGGAGCCAGCTTTTGCAAAGGTTAGCCGGTTTTTATGCTCTGAAGTCCCTCCCTGAAAATGGCGTCTGGGCGAGCGAGGTTTCTGGAGGCTCTTTTTGCCCCACTCGCAAGAGTTTCACACAAGAGGACAGTAGACAGACATAGACAGGTCACACTCACAGTCTTTCACAGCTGATCCCCACTGGGCCAGTGTACTTTCGCGGATTTTCCCCGCCTGGTGTCACACACAGGGAGCCAGCTTTTGCAAAGGTTAGCCGGTTTTTATGCTAATAGAATTCTTTAGAGCTAGAACAGGCAGACTCAAGACACTTGCTGTACCTAACCTTAACTCCATTTCTAGCACTTTATAAGGTCACCTAAGTACTCTGGAACTAAGGGCCAGATATAGACCCTGAACATAACTCAACTCTCTCACTCACTCATGAGAGAGAGAGAGAGACAGAGACAGACAGAGACAGAGAGACAGAGACAGAGAAAGAGAAAGAGATCATTCAAGGCATGATTCTTGCATCTGGATATTCTAACTGAGTCTGGCATGGTATGTATACTCCATATATATTTGTTGAATGAATGATCTCTAAGAAGTCTTTGACTAAGCAACTTTTTTCATTCTCATCACTTGCTGTGCTAAAGATCTGTGGCTAATTCCATATATGATACTCAGGAGACCTTTCTTGGGTTTTATGCTGTGTTTCATCAATTCCTAGTAGAATCAATGAGAAGTTGAAATTATTCAGCAAATATATAATATACACATATATGTGGAACACCTACAATGTTTAAAGCACTGTTGGGAAAATTAAGCTTTAAAACAATATTTTCCCAATAATAGCTCACAGATTTTAGAGGAGATATATGTACAAATAACTTTAGAGAGTGATTCACCTTTAACTAAGAAATGAAACCATATGCAATTGCTATTCCACAAATATTATAAATGGAGTGCAAAGTTAACCCTTCTTTCACTTGATGCTTAGTGTTATATCAAGACTTAAATATCTCATAAGCACTCTGAAAATTGCTGATGAATTTCTCCAGGATTTTTCTTATTTGATACTTATTCTAAAGCTCTGATGTTCTATGCTGAGAAATCTCTATCTTCCTCTGCCTGCAACAATTCTCCCTTTGGCTTGTTCTGAACTTCACAGACTTACCTTTCCCCTACCACTAATTGCCTCATTCAGGTTCCAGGATCCCTTGGCTTTTGGTTGGGTTGAACCAGTGGGAGACACTGGCAGGAAATGAGGGAATATAGAGAAAGAATGGAGCAATGCTTTTTGATTTTAATTTAATCTTTATTCAGCTACCATGATTGTACTATACACGCTTGTCTAATAATAATATGGCTGTAGATACAAAATATTTCTAACATCAATCCCATCATCCCACGACCCCATCTCTCTGCCTGTGACCCCAGATTCCCTCTGTAACCACTTGAAAACTTGGCACATATATTTTTAAATTCTGTTGTTGCTATTGTTGTTTGGGCCCTATGCCTTCAGCAGTGTTGGGTCTAGTAGTTTAGACATAGGCAAAACTTTTACTCTACACCCCAAAAGAACTCAAGGTGTCTATTCCTTGGCAAGGGGGATTTCTTTATCCATCTACTTTCCTGCTTGTAAGCTGCCAGTAGCTGCATCTTTCTACTGTTGATCTTTCCTGTGGATTTACTACTCCAGATCTCATGAGATCTTTGTCTTCGTGATAAGCTGATCTTATGTGTCAACTTGACTGGGTCACGGGGCACCTAAACATCAGAATAAGCATTGTTTCTGAATGCTTCTGTGAGAATGTTTCTGTATAAGATTCTCATCAACAGTCCAAGTCAAAGAGATATTCTTCCCCAGGGTAGATAGACTTCATCCAATGTGTTCAAGATGCCTGAATGAATAAAAGAGTATCAAGAAATTATTCGTCTATTTGTCTTCAAACTTACTGGAAATGTTCTCTATATTTTTCTCCTCCTCCTCTTTCTCCTCCTCCCTCTTTTCCTCCTTTTCTTCCTCTTCTTCCTCCTCCTCATTCTCCTCCTTTCTTTGCCTTCTTCCTTTTCATTCTCGTCCTTCTTCCTCCTACTCCTTATTTTTATTGTTTTATATTATTATAATATAATAATATAATATATTTTAATTGTTTTTAATATTTTATTTTTATTCTTTGAAGGGATGGGACCACACCCAGTAGTGCTCAGGATTTACTTGTAGCTCATAAAGCAATAGTTTTGTTTTTTTTTTTGCTTTGGATTCTTGGACTACACCCAGCTGTAGTTACTACTGACTATGCTCAGGGATCACTATTGGTAGGTTCAGGGGACCATATAGGGTTCCAGAGATTGAACCCTGGTTGACAGGGTGCAAGAAAAACATCCTACCTGCTATACTATCACTCTAGCCCTTGAGGCAATTTGTTATAATGCATGCATATTATCTGCATACTTACAGACATATTTTATTGGTTCTGTTTCTCTGGAGATTCTTGATTAATATCCTTTCAAACCTTCAATGGTTCACATCTCCTCAATGGAGTCAGCCTCTGGGTAACTCCATTTTGCTTGTGAGCTTTCCCTGGGCCTGCCATACTTTTATAAATCATTCTTTTAATACAGTTTCTCAAATCCCAGTTGAACACACTAGCTCTTCTCTGCCAGAAGTCTGACATGAAGCATTTGTTCATAACCATAAATTCATTTACTAAGTTGGCTTAAGACACTGAAGTTCAGGCCCCTGAGAAATTCCTTCCCATCTTCCAAACCGTATGCTTCCAGAAACTCCCACTGACATCTAGGTTTGCTCAATGAGTTCCCTGTTACTCACTCAAGAATAGGTTTGTTGTCACCTCAAAAATAAAGAATTTGGATAATTCATTTAGCAGAGTAAAATCCTCTCATGTGAAAATGTTAGAGAAGCAAGTGATGTGTAAAGGTTTTTGTTTTATTTTATTATAGAATAATAGGTAACTCCTATGTATTTCTGCCAGCTCTATCAATATTTTATGAAAAAGTGGACCAGTAAGTGAAAATTGATAAGATGTAGCTGAAATCATCCTTGTCTTAGGTACATTATTGATTATGTAATTTTGGCATGTAGGCTTTGTAGTCTAACAATTTCAAGAAACTTATAGATGAAAGCATTCCTTGTTTTTAAACAATGTGCTGTCATACTTTGTCCCAAGTTTTATTTATATCACACTTTTTAATTTTTATATTCAGAATAATATACTTGCCTTTGCAGAAAAAAAATTTATTTATTATTTTATCTCCAGAATTACAATCATGTAAAAAATAAACATCTATAAGCACTTCTAAGATTAATGAATGAGTGATAATGATCCTTAAAATGTAACTCACTTATAAATTGAGAGCCAAATGCATCAATCGATATCCTTGAATGACAACCAACTAATGACATTGGTTTCCTTTCTCCTTATTCTCAAAGATTCTACTCCTTACCTATTTTAAGGCTACTTTTTTTTTTAATCAATCATATGTTTCACTTCTTTTACATTGATTTGCAGTTTGTGAAATTAACAAAGCAAAGAATAAAAGAAATCCATAGACTATGACCAAGCAGAGAGAGGAACTGGTGAGAGGTGGTGTGGATGATGGGGACAACCGTAGAAGGAATCATAGAAAGGACACCCATAGAAAGGATCTAAAGGCAGTGACAGAGGATTTTGGTTCTCTGGTGACAGTTTGGTATAATGGTAGTGAGCCCTTGGAACAAACATTTACATCATTGTAAATCATGATCGCCTCAAGAAGAAAATTATTTAGGGCTGGAAAGATAGTATAGACAATAATCACCTTGTACACAACTCACCGCAGTTCTGCCCTAGTATGACTTATTGTCCCCAACCACTGCCAGGCCTTAGTACTGAACACAAAGCTGGGCATAAGTCCTGACTACTGCTAGGTGCGACACCCCTCCCCAAGAAATCTTTTTTAAAGAAAAATGATTTAAAAAATTCATAAGTGACAAATAAGGCAAAAAAGGATACTTTGTGTGCTATTGGGTCATGTAAACTATTAATCCACCCTGGAAAACAGTATAAGAAGTTTCTTAAAGAAATGAAAAACAAAAAATATTGTTTGCAATGTTCTCCCTTGGGCATGTTTCTCACTTGTGCCAGTTTCCTTGCTTGCTATATCCACTCTGGAGAAAACCATGTTTGCTTTTGGACACACATTTATTCCTCTTTTTCTCCTCTCACAAGTTTTCTTCAATAAAAAATTATCTTGCTTGACTAAAAAAAATAACTAAAATAAAAATCAAACTAATTATGGTCCAATAATTTATTTCTGACTATTTTTCCAGAGAAAACCAAAGTACTAACTTGAAAGAATATGTGACTAAAATAAAATGTTAAAAAAGAATACATTCATCCCTATTTCATTGCAGCATTTTAAATATGAAATTAAGAGTCCATCAGCAGATGAATGAATAAAGTTATGATAGGTATAAAATATATGATTTTATTTAACCACAGAAATAATGAGATCTTGTATTTGCAACAGAATGTAAAGACCCGAGGGCATTATGCTAAGTGAAAAAAAAGTCAGACTAAGAAAAACAAATACCTATGATCTCACTTCTATATGAAAACTAAAGGGAAAAAAAATTCAGGCACACATAGAAAACAGATTGGTGAGTGCTAGCAGTGAAGATAGGATTAATGGTATAAAAACAATAAATGAGGACAAAAGGTAGATCTTCCCAATTATAAATAAATAAGACATGAGAATATAAAATGAAACATGGTGACAAATTAGCACTGTGCACATATTTAAACTTTCTAAGGAGATATTAAAAATTCTCATCCTGAGTCAGAGCAATAGTACAGAGGGAAGGGTATTCTCCTTGCCTGTAGCTGACCCAGGTTTGATCCCCAACATCCCATATGGTACTCATGCCTGCCTGGAATAACTCCTGAGCACTGTTGGATGTGTCCCATAAACAAAACAAAACAAAAAACTCAACCTTTCTGTCTGCACAAGTGCTATTATTTTTCTTTTAGGTAGAAAATCCAAATGCACTCTTCCTAAAATATAGAAAGTATATACTGGAAATATCCATAATTTCCTCCCTGAGAAATTACTCATTCTTTTCTTCTAATAAAGTTTAATTAGATAGATTTATCTACATGGCCATGAATCCATGCTAAATTTCTTCCATTCTTTGTCATAGTTGAATTGTGTTAACAGGATTTCACACCAATACTAACTAAACCAATCTCCCAGGATCAGGAAGTGGGATTCAAAGGTAGTTTCTTAGTTCATGTGTAGAACTTAAACTCCTACATGAGATCAAACTGAATCTCACCTAGATGGCAGATGCTCTGAAAGTTGACCCAGAAGGCAGGACACAAAGAAACAGATTCAGAGAAAACAGCATTGGCTTCTACCATTCTATCCCTGAGGCTTTAGCAGTTTCTTATCTTTTCTGAAGATAAACTTTTGAGTTGACTCTAGCTTGAGTGATTTAATTTTTTTCTTGCAGTCAATTTGTCCCTAAAAATTAATTTCAACTTGGTTGTAGAGGAATATCTGCCTGAGGATAATAACGGAGTACAACTGTAAAGTAAGCCTGTCTATAAATTTTATTACCTAGCTCCAGATATAGGAGCTTTCCATGTCCAAGCCAAAGGGTAGGACAGAAAGATGAAGCTCAGAAACTAGCACAGTGCAGGTTGCATGTTTTAGGTATTTTCTCTGATAGAGTAGAGAAATAAAGGATTCTTTGAAGAGTTTCTCAAGGCTAGAGACTGAAAAGCCTGGAAAATTCTTCATAGTAACATAAGCATGTTAATGTGGCACATAAAAAATGACCCCCAAAGATGACCACACCCTAATTCTTGAACCTGTGAGTTACTCTTACAGGAAAAAATGGAGAGTTTGCAGATATAATTAAACTTAGAAGTTTTGTGATTGCAAGGTTATTCTGGGCTATCTGATTAGGATAAATGACACTTCAAGATTCCTTATAAGAGAGAGGCAAATAGATCAAATAATTATGAAAAAATGAGAGTGAAGAGCTGTTTCAGACTTTTTCCATTAAATATGTAAGAAAATTAATTTGGGTTGTTTAAAGCAAATGAATGTGTAGTAATTGTTTCAGCAGCAAAAAAGACACTAAATATAGCTAGTGCATAGCAGCTTTGTAATAGTTTTTAAATATCATTTTAGAGTGAGCTGAGGATAGGTATGAAAATGTTGACCCTATTCTTCCAAGCATTTTATAGAGAAAGAAAATAAAATATTGCTAAATTACTCTTTGAAGAAAAAAATTAGAGAGAGGGAGAGAGAGAGAGAGAGAATTTCTGAAGTTCCAGAAAACACAAGTTGGAAGAGATAGGAGGGAGAAGAGAACGTAATCTTTAGCCTGTTTTTATCAACCATCTAAAATAGACAAAGTGGTGTTTTGAAGCTTTCAAACAGTTTTGTGGAGCATTTTTTTTGGTTTCTAAACTTTTATATGACTATAACCCTCCTCTATGATCATGGAAATGCCTCTTTTTGACATTCATTTGGTCACTTTTAGTCACTATTCTTGGAGAAGACATGGGATTATTATTTATTATCACTTTTTGATTAAACTATTAAAACTTTTTCAGTTTCCAACTATCTGCACTTTTGCAAGCGAGGATGATCCTTTTACCTTACAAAGAGCAAAATACTAACCCAAATGGGGACAGACTGATACTGCAATAGGTATGGCATTTGCCTAAATTAGCTAGTTGATCCTAAGTACCCCACATGGTTCTCCAAGGCCACTAGAAGTGACCCCTATGTTCAGATCCACGAGTAAACTCTGAACACAGAGTGGGCCCAAAACAACAAAAAATAAATAAACAAACAAACAAATAACAAAAATGTTTTCAAAACTCAAAACCTTGACTATATACAACTCAAGAACAATTCCCTATCCCAGAAAATTCCTAGTAGTCAACATGGCAGCCAGATTTTTAAATTACCAACAAGACTTTTTTTCCCCTACTCATCCTTCTTTCCAAGCCTGGCCTTAAATACAAGAAGGAAAATGAACCAAACATGGCTAACCAGAGTCCCTCTGGGACTGTGATGTGCAGGTGGGAGATTGCTAAAACTTAAACTCAATATCAAACTGAGACTATCTTCATACCATGTACATCGAGACTGTCCATAGCATGATTCTAAACAGAGATGGGTGCAAATGAGAGAAAAGTGAACCAGAACAAAGACATGTCATTAGAACTCAACTGTTAATTTTCATATCATAATGGAATAGATTGTATTGACCTTATGAGCCACCCCACACTTATTTTCAACTACCTAAGCCAATTGTTTCACGTTTTACATCAGCCAGTGTGATTGCATTTCTGATTCTTTTGAAAACTAAGTGTGCATGTTTGATTACATTAGTAAACATGTCAGTGTACATAAAGGTGAAGTTTTGTTGGATTGCAGAGAACATGTTTTGTGCTAAAATAATCTTGGTATGATTTCAATGTTTTTAAATATTTAATAAGACTCATGACATAATCCACAAAATGGAATAATGTCTCTGTGATAGTTCCATGGGCACTTGAAAAGATGTAATTCTACTAGGATTATTGAATAATGTTCTGAAAGGTCAGAGGCCAAACTATTTAGTATAGTTCAAGCCTTGTAAACACATGTTCACTGCCTGCTTGTTCCATCCATCATTGTGAAGCAGGCACTGGAATTTATAGCTTTAATTGTGGATTTATCTATTTCTCCAGGCAATTCTGTTTTTTGCTCTTTGTCATTGAATCTTTTACAAAGTGGATACCCATTTAAGCAGGCTAGAGAAATAGTACAGCAGGTAAGACACTTGCTTTGCATGCTGCCTACCCAGATTTGATTCCCAGTCCAGCATATGTCGATCCCATAATGCAGACTCTGAAGTAAGCCCTGAGCGTCACAGGATGTAGCTCCAAAACAAAACATCAAAATAAATAAATAGTGAAACCCCAAACCCAACAACAAAGTACCGCAAATTTAGAATTCTGATGTTTTTCTTGAAGAAATTATTTTTTAAAAAAAATATATGGCTTAATTTTCTTTATTCCTCAAAATATTCCTTGTTCTGAGGTTTACTTTGTTGGTTATTAATATAGTTCATCAATGCAACTTCAGCATATGCATAATCTATATATTCCACGCTTTTACTTTTTTGTGTCTTTTTTGTTTTGGGGCCACACATGACTAAATTCAGGGCTTACTGTTGGGTCTTCCTATATTCAGGGATCACTGTTGATGGGGCTCATAGATTTACATGAAGAGTCAAGAATCAATCAGACCAGCCACAGCAAAGCAAGCATTCCACCTACTGTACTTTAATCAATTTGACCTATGCTTTTACTTCTAACATATGTGTAACTTTTTATTTAAAAACAATTTAATATATATACATATATATATAACATAATGCTGCATCTTACTTTGTCTGGTAATCCACTCTTACAATATTTACCTTCAAGTTTCAGTTCATAGTCTATTTCAGTGAAATGTATTAAAAATTTTAGTAGGTTTGAATATCTCCCCAATTTATTTTCTGTTTGTCCATGTGCTTATGATTTTTTTCTATTTTTCTGTTTTCTTTTAGATCAACTGAATAATATTCAGGATTTCATTATAGCTTTAATATTATTATTCAATATCATTTTAGTGTTTGCTTCTTAGTTTATAACATACCTCTTTTAGTCACCGAGTTTATTTTCAAGTAATATTATAGTTTTTTATTTATAATGTAAGTCTCATCATAGTATACATCATGTCTACTGTCCAGGTCTTTTACTACTGTTGCCATGCTTTAACTTGTATGCACATGCATGTATATATAATGTAAATATGTATAAAATAGATACACATACATATATATTTAGTTTTAAAACAAAAATACCTTTTTTGTTTGTATTGGGGCCATACCTGGCAGTGCTCAGAGATTATTCCTAGTTCTGTGTTCAGTGATCACTCTTGGCAGTGTTTAGAGGATACTATGGGTTACCAAGAATTGAACCTGGATCAGCCATATGCAAAGCAATCATGTTAACCGCTGTACTTTCCGTCTAAAATAAAATAATAAAATAAATAAATAATAAAAATAAATAATAGATAAAAATAATTTAAAATGTCTCAAATGTCTTGTTTTGTTTTGTTTTGTTTTGGGGGGGGGGTCACACCCAGTGACACTTAGGGGTTAATCCTGGCTATGTGCTCAGAAATCCCTCCTGGCTTGGGGGAACCATATGGGATGCCAGGAATCGAATCTTGGTTTTTTTTAGGTTAGTGCATGCAAGGCAAATGCCCTACAACTTGTGCCACAGCTCCAGCCCCTAATTGTATCTTTTAATGACACTTTAGGAATATAAAGTACTGTTTTTTATAATTATCTACATTTTATTTGTGGCAGATTTTGTTGCCTAGCCTTCATGTACAGAAAAAAATTCCACTAAATCTTAATTTCCTTCTACCAAAAGAAATTTCTTTAAAATTATTTGGTAAAGGTCAGTTCACCTGTCTAGGGGAGAGGACTTATAAGAGGGAGGAACATTAGGTCCCTTAAGGGAAGTAGATGGGTTCACTGGTAATGAGTGTGGTGTTAACATGAAGTGCTTGAGAAACCACCACCAACAGTATTGTAATTCAGAGAACCTCAATCAATAAAAAAATTAATTAAAAAAATAAGGGGCCGGAGAGATAGCATGGAGGTAAGGTGTTTGCCTTTCATGCAGCAAGTCATTGGTTCGAATCCCAGTGTCCCACATGGTCCCCCGTACCTGCCAGGAGCAATTTCTGAGCCTGGAGCCAGGAACAACCCCTGAGCACTGCCAGGTGTGATCCAAAAACCACAAAAATAAAATAAAATAAAATAAAATAAAAAAACAAATGATACAAACATTTTGGTGAAGGAATACTAGGAAAATATTCTCTCATCTTTCACTATCTTCAAGTCTTTATTGTGTTTTCATTTTTGAATGCTACATTACTCAGTACAAAATTCTTGTTCCTTTTATTTTAAAGAATTTTTTTTTGCAACTTACATGATCCCTAATAGGAAATCTACCTCCACAAACATATCACTCTCTTTTTTTGTTGTTGTTAATAGGGTTTTCTTCCCTCCCTCCACTAGTTTTAAACAATTTGCTTATACTATAACTGGTATCATTTTCTTCTTATTTTGGGAGGCCACACCCGGTGACACTCAGGGTTACTCCTGGCTATGCACCCAGAAATCACTCCTGGTTGGGGGACCATATGGGATGCCGGAGGAATTGAACCATGGTCCATCGGTCCTAGGTTACCACGTGCAAGGCAAACGGCCTACCACTTGTGCCACCACTCTGGCCCCTTCTTATTTTTTATGCTTGGATTCACTGAGCTTCTTGGATCTAAAACTATATTATTCATCAAGTTAACATTATTTAATCAACATTTCTCTAAGTATCTCCTTATTCTTTTTCTTCTACCCTGTGTGGCTCTGGTTAGAAAGATATCAAACTTCTTGATATTTTTCCACAAGTGACTAATATGCTATTTAATTCTTTCAGGCACAAAGTGAAATCTGCTTATTGAGGATTTTCTGCTATGAACATTTATTGCAATGTCCAATCTGCTGTTAATTCTATTCATTATAATTTTCATTATTGGTAAATGTTCTCCATTTCTACAAATTCCATTAATTTTTTTTATCTAATTTGGTAATTTCTTAGTACCATGTTCATTTTTATCATGCTCATTTTTGATATTTATAGCTCATGTCTAATATGTCTAAAGACACTTGTCTGCTGATTTCATGATCTCTGCCATTTCTGGTTTGTTTCCACTAATTCACTTTTTCTTCTCATATGTGTTTTATTTTCCTTCTTGTTATAAATTTGTGCTGCTTTACATGCTTGTTAATCTATTTTATTGAGTACTGAACATAGAGACTGAAAACTTTTTGGATATTGACATGTGTTCATTTAGTATGGGACTCTATTCTGGCATGTAGTTAAGTACCGCCAGATCAGTTCTTACAACTTGCTTTATCCTTTGCTTGAGAAATTTCTGGAGTCTTTGATTTCAGGTTAACTTCATCCCCGCTGAGAGAGGGAATCCATTTCAAGCTCTGTAGCCAATGCCTATTGATTACAAATTCCTCACCTTCCACTGGTGTGAGTCTTTCTCAGTCCTGTGTGAATTTAATGTATTTGCAGTCTTTTCTCAAGTAAAGCTTTATTAAATTGTTTTTGCCAAAATGTTAAAGGCAACTTCCTGAACGTATTTGGATCATTTATATATTTTCCTTTCTTTCCGCCTTCCTTTCTTCTTTTCTTCCCTTTTCTTTCTTTCTTCTTCTTTCTCTTCTTTTTTCTCTTCTTTCTTTCTTTCTTCTGTCTTTCTCTTTTCTTTCTTTCTTTTCTTTCTTCTTCTTTCTTCTCTTTCTTTCTTTCTTTCTTCTTCTTTCTTTCTTCTTTCTTTCTTTCTTCTTTCTTTTCTTTCTTTCTTTCTTTCTTCTTACTTTATTTCTTTCTTTCTTTCTTTCTTTCTTTCTTTCTTTCTTTCTTTCTTTCTTTCTTTCTTTCTTTCTTCTTTTTCCTTTTCTTCAACCATCTTCCTGCCTTCTTTCTTCCTCCTTGTTCTCCCTTTTTCTTCTCTCTCCTTTTATCTCTCTCCCTCTCTTCCTCTTTTCATTCTTCTCTATTCTCTCACAGCACACACACACACACACACACACACACACACACACACAAAGGAATCTATACATTTTTCCTATCATTTGTGATTTCAGTCTTATAATCAAGTCTCAATTTTTTTAGTGTGTTTGGTGTTAGATAGTGATCTGTTTTTATTTTTTGCATGTGTTATTCATTTTTCTTGTCATCATTTATCAAGAAACTTTCCTTGTTTTATTGTACTTTCTTAACAACTTTGTCATAAAATCGTTGCCCATATGTGTGTGGATTTATTTTTGGACTCTCAATCCTCTTCCTTTAATCTGAATATCTATTCTTATTCCAATGTCATGATGTTCTGATTACTATCATTTGGTAGAAAGTTGGGAACATAATTTTTCCATTTTTATTTTCTTTGTCTCAGGATTGTTTTGGCTCTTCTGGGTAGTTTGTAATCCCAAACCCTTTCTGTAACTTTATTCATATCTAACAATTTTGGTCATTAAAAGCTGGAAAATTCAGAGTGATATGAAGATTTTAATAAATTTGATTTTATTTAGTCACTGTGAAATTACAAAGTTATTTATGATTTAGTCTTAGGCATACAATTGTTTACCACCAATCCCTTCACCACCCTTCCCTTCTACATCTTTTTCCTCACAAATACTTCTCCCCATCTGCTTCTCACCCACCAGTCTGCCTATCAGAGAGGTGCTGTTTAAAATTAAATTAATAAAGTCTTTGCAATATGATTTTAGTACCATTTTGACAAGGTTTCATAATATAAAGTTTTAATGACTATTTTTTTGAAAGGATCACACCAGTGATTACTCAGGGATTATTTCTGGCTCTGCACTTAGGAATCACTCCTGACAGGCTTGTTGGACCATATGGGTTGCTGGGAATAGATCCTGACTTGTTCTCATGTAAGGCAAGTGCCCAAGTCACTGTATTATTGCTTTGGTCCGATGCCTCTCCTTGTAATTCTTTTAATAGTTTTCAAAAAGTTTGCATTATACTATATATGTTGATATCCAAAAGTAGAAAATAGAGAAGGTTTATTTTTAAATAATAAAAATATTATTGATGTATTAATAATATTAATTTGTTGTTTATTCAACTTATAATTTGTTTAATAAAAGTAATTATTCATTATTAATAATGTTATTAATCTATTAATAATGTGGGTGTAATTAATTTATTGATATATATAATGATAATATGAATAATAAATAATTTTTAAATTTTTATTTATTTATTTATTTTTATTTGAACACCTTGATTACATACATGATTGTGTTTGGGTTTCAGTCATGTAAAGAACACCACCCATCACCAGTGCAACATTCCCATCACCAATGTCCCAAATCTCCCTCCTCCCCACCCAACCCCCGCCTGTACTCTAAACAGGCTCTCCATTTCCCTCATACATTCTCAATATTAGGACAGTTCAAAATGTAGTTATTTCTCTAACTAAACTCATCACTCTTTGTGGTGAGCTTCCTGAGGTGAGCTGGAACTTCCAGCTCTTTTCTCTTTTGTGTCTGAAAATTATTATTGCAAGAATGTCTTTCATTTTTCTTAAAACCCATAGATGAGTGAGACCATTCTGCGTTTCTCTCTCTCTCTCTCTGACTTATTTCACTCAGCATAATAGATTCCGTGTACATCCATGTATAGGAAAATTTCATGACTTCATCTCTCCTGACAGCTGCATAATATTCCATTGTGTATATGTACCACAATTTCTTTAGCCATTCATCTGTTGAAGGGCATCTGGGTTGTTTCCAGAGTCTTGCTATGGTAAATAGTGCTGCAATGAATATAGGTGTAAGGAAGGGATTTTTGTATTGTATTTTTGTGTTCCTAGGGTATATTCCTAGGAGTGGTATAGCTGGATCGATGGGAGCTCGATTTCCAGTTTTTGGAGGAATCTCCATATTGCTTTCCATAAAGGTTGAACTAGACGGCATTCCCACCAGCAGTGGATAAGAGTTCCTTTCTCTCCACATCCCCGCCAACACTGTTTATTCTCATTCTTTGTGATGTGTGCCATTCTCTGTGGTGTGAGGTGGTATCTTATTGTTGTTTTGATTTGCATCTCCCTGATGATTAGTGATGCGGAACATTTTTTCATGTGTCTTTTGGCCATTTGTATTTTTCTTTGTCAAAGTGTCTGTTCATTTCTTCTCCCCATTTTTTGATGGGATTAGATGTTTTTTTTCTTGTAAATTTCTGTCAGTGTCTTGTATATTTTGAAGATTAGCCCCTTATCTGATGGGTATTGGGTGAATAGTTTCTCCCACTCAGTGGTTGCTCTGGTATCCTGGGCACTATTTCCTTTGAGGTGCAGAAGCTTCTCAGCTTAATATATTCCCATCTGTTAATCTCTGCTTTCACTTGCTTGGAGAGTGCAGTTTCCTCCTTGAAGATGCCTATAGTCTCAATGTCCTGGAGTGTTTTGCCTATGTGTTGTTATATATATCTTATGGTTTTGGGTCTGATATCGAGGTCTTTAATCCATTTGGATTTTACCTTTGTATTTTACATTTGTATTTTTTATTTAAACACCTTGGTTACAAACATGATTGTGATTTGGGTTCAGTCATATAAGAGGACACCCCCCATCACCAGTGCAACATTCCCATCACCAATGTCCCAAGTCTCCCTCCTCCCCACCCTGCCCCACCTGTACTCTTTTTTTTTATAAATTATTTTTATTTAAACACCGTGATTACAAATATAATTGTAGTTGTATGTTTACAGTCATGTAAAGAACACCCCTCTTCACCAGTGCAGGATTCCCACCACCAATTTCCCAGATCTACCTACTCCCCATCCCACCCACACCTGTACTCGAGACAGGCTTTCTTTTTCCCTCATTCATTCACATTGTTATGATAGTTTTCAGTGTAGTTATTTCTCTAACTACACTCATCACTCTATGTGGTGAGCTTCATGTCATGAGCTGCACCTACATGGGTAGATGGGGGGAAATAACACAGTGTGTTTTTCTATTATCCTGTAGTCATACAATTTTTATAAGCATTTTGAGAAATGTACCATCATTCGCTAAGCATCAATATTTTTTTAAAATATCAATAAATTGAAAGCAGCTCTATGGGGAATAGTCCCCTTAATGGTAATATCGAGGTAAGGATCTACACCTAAGAGTAGAACAAGTCTAGTTTAGTATATACAATGAGGGCAGGCAAGAATAGAATAGGAAATGACCATGACTTTGATGCTATGGTTTGAAGGTATTTGCTGATTGTGTTTTACCCAATGGTCAAAACTATGTAAACATCCCAGCCTTTGTTCTTAATGCACCTGCCAACAATGGCTCAGTGCTCAGCATCTGGGACCAGCCAGGAACCAGGGTGGGGAAGCATAAATTGTGCTTAATAAATTACTTGGCTATTCCCTTGTCTGGGGCTACCATGGTTAGCTTTCAACCTGCACCTACCACAGAGTGTGTCTGTCTTACTCTTTAAGACCACCCTGTTGAACAGAGGTTGGAAGTGTCAATCCTACTGCCTTCTTGTGGTAAATCACCACAATATTATATTTTGTTCCTAGGTTTATTCTCCATCCTTCTGCAATCTACTCTAGGGATTTACTATGGGTTGCCTTATCCTCAAGATCCTTGGGTTAAGTCAATGGGGAAGATCTAGCAGGAGAAAGTAGGTATAAGGAAAGAGTAATGCCCAAGGCATTAATCTCCTGGTTTGCCTTGGCAGAACTATGTGCAGCTCTTTGAAAGCAAAGTTTCTGCCAGGCAGCCTCTACCAGGATTCTTGTTCTAGCCACAAGTCTTCTTTCCCTTATTTCTTCAGGCCTAAGAGTTGGTATCAGCTATAACCTGCTATTAACGCCCACATTTGAAGATCTCTTACTGTTCCACATAAACCTGGGTTATGATAAACAGTTTCTTTATTAAACTCTCCTCAGTGAGACTCTTGGAGCAAGTTAACTTCATTGACAGTTCCCTGATCCATATAATGCCCTGTGAATCTAATATTGAAATTAAGTCACACTTTCCCCTTCCAACCTCAATTTTTGTTAGTTAATATGGAACTTTAGATGTAATTTTGTGTTGTAAATTGTTGCTATTATCATCTATCTCATGTCAAGCTTTCTGTAGAAATTGTTAGACATTTGCATTCAATTTCTACCATCATACTTACTAATACTATTTGGAATAATTTTTGTTTAAGTGGATTTGGAGCTTACTTTTAGCTCATTTCTTTGCCCAAACTGTCCTATTCTTGGTTGGCCTTTACTTTGGTTTAATCACTGAGATACTTAGAGGAGTTGTCAAAAAGAATATATGAGCTGTATATTTTTGAAAAGCATTGCATAGCTTAAAAATCGTTTGTTCCTTTTTCAGGACAGTAATTTGACTTGGTATAAAATTTATAAATGACTATCTCTTACGTTTTAATAGATGCTGTTCCCTTTTCCTCACTGTATTCTATCTAGTGTATTTTGTGATTATGAAAAGGTAATATGGGCCAACCCAATCTTGAGACAACTATGGCCAGCTTCTTTCCTGTTGTTGCAACCAAACTTTCTGGGAAAAGTTTTTGTATTTCTTCCTCTCTTTCTTCTCATCTTTTCTTTCTCCAGATCTCTCTGTCGCAGCCCCATTTCTCTTTTTTTTTACACTTACAAAGAAACTCATGAAAATATCTTCCTCTTCAATTTCCCATGAGATTTATTATTCAGTATGTTCCTTGCCTAATTAAATTTTTGCTGTGTTGGTTGCAAAATAATTGTTCCAACTTTTACAATATGGTATTTGGCATTGAGTGGTTAGCGAAAGCTTTGTCTTTCCTCTGCATTATTTATTATCTTTCTACTATCAACATGAATGATGATTTCCCTGTTTTTCAATACTTTACAATTCATGACTATTCTTAGTTATTTTCATGTTCAGATTTTCCCAGATCAGGCCAGTAGGAGTCCCCTCAATCTTTTGATATTCAATTGCTCATTTCCAACCAATTTCTGATGCAGAATCAGATGTGAAAGCTCAAATCATCAGTCTCTCCTAGAAGTTGCTATCATTTTATTGTTGTGCATTTCCTCATAAACAGAATAGACTTTCACATTCATCTATATTGCCTCAAATCTTTCCTAACAATATATTCTTTTATATAATAAATATACAAGTTTCTGTATGTGTTCTTATGCATCTATATTTGAGATATCAGTCATTTCTGAGAAATGATTTTTGTCTCCATAAATATGATCAGATGTATTGTACAACTGCAGTGCTGTGCAAAAATGCTTATGCAAAATCTAATAAAACATAAACCTAATAAAACATAAACATAAAAAATATAATAAAACATAAACATGACTATGCCATCTAGTAATGTTTGTGTGTGTCCACTATTGTTAGAAAACATTGAAGTAACAGGCTAAAGTGAAGTCATGTGAACATTAAAGTCAATGTCACTGTTATTTGAGGGCCAATTGACAGAAGAAACATGTGGGAAGGTAGTGAAAGAGTTCTAATAGCAAACAGTTGGCAAGTAAAAGATGGGATGACTTGAGACCTCTTGCCTGCATGGCTATAGGAAAAAGGATTTAATAGAAAAAGAGAATGGGGAGCCACATATTTTGAAAAGGGTAGTTTCAAACCAATGGGCACCAGAAAGAACAATTCTAGGCTGATTTTTCTCTAGTCAAACTCCACCTAATGTGCAAACCTAAACTAAGTAAGAATTTGGGTTTTTTGAGAAGGGTATGTAAGGACAGTTCTCCTTATCTTTAGACTTTGGGAAAAGGGTAAGGCAAGGACAGCTGGCCTTGTCTAGGGAAGTTTTCTGGTTTTGAATGTTGAATTCAGCTCTTAACTTCTTTGGGCCAATTTCAGTCATAGTAGGTGCAGTTGGTTATAAAAACCAGACTAAGTTTGAGAGATTATTGCTGGGATCAGTGAAGTCAATGCCAAACACGGAGGAGGGAAGGAAACTGGTGCGAATTAGAACTGAAGCCAAACTCAAGGCAAAGTGCAGAGATCAGATACGAAGTAGAAAACTTTAGTTTCCATATGAGGGAAACTCAGAGGTGGGAGAGCCCAGATGCCTCAATAACTCCTTGAATATCACAACTTTGCTAAGTAGACTGGGTTTAATCTTCATAAGGATATTTTAATTTTTTTTTTTTTTTTTTGGATTTTGGGTCACACCTGGCAGCGCTCAGGGGTTACTCCTGGCTCTATGATCAGAAATCGCTCCTGGCAGGTTTGGGGGACCATATGGGATACCGGGATTCAAACTACTGTCCTTCTGCATGTAAGGCAAATGCCTTACCTCCATTCTATCTCTCCAGCCCCATGATTTTTATGCTCTGTCTGGAATTCTCAAGTGCTAAATGGTTCTGTCCCCTTCATCTTTCTGCTACTTCTCCACCCAACTTTGTAGCTGTTTCTCTTCTTGGGATGGGTGATTGGATGTCTGGATCAGACATTTGAATCAGTAGAGAGAATAAAGCAGGGTTGAGTTGAAATCATAAGGATGAGTCTCTTCTAGTCATCTGAGGAACAAAAGGCTGGTGGTCTGAGTAAAAGGCATGGCTAGACTAAATGCGTTCTACTGATTCAGAACTGCGATATTAATTTCTTCCTTTCATTTTAGACTTAATCTTTGGTTCTTAACTTAGGTTCTTCTTGGGTCTGGGTTGCCTCTATGATTGCATGAATCATTGATCATAATCTCTCTCACCCATATTTCCCTATTCTCTTACTTTATCAATCTCACACACACTTTAATATGGCTTGGCAATACAACTAATTATTTGGACTAAAATTATTTGGGCTAAAGAGATGACTCAAAAGGTTGGACTGAAGCTCTGCATGTGAAAGCCCTAAGTTTGATCTCTAGAATCACATGATCTTCCACACCACCTGAAGTGGCACTGAGGCTATCCCACACTAGGTATAGCCCCTGCACATCACCGGATGAGGTGTCACACCTCAAAATAAACAACAATAGCAATAAGAGAATACAGGGAGAGAAAAGACAGTGAATACTTGACCACTCTCTTTACAGTACAATGTCTTTTCTGTTTCTCTGGATAACCCTAATGCAATCCTCTCTAGAGCTTTTGCCATTTCTGCATGAATAAGGGAATGTCTCAGCAAGTATTCCTGTCAGATCTACAGAGACTAGACTATGGAGGCTGGCACGTGGCGTCATGCAACAGAAATGAATGACTGTCCCTCTGTCTTCATGTGAACATTATAGTGTGTGATCTCTCTTGGGATGTTTTCCTGCATGTCTGCCTCAGAGAACAGTGAGAACAACCCACAAAGTCCTACTTTAACCCCTCTCCTGCCACTCAACTTAACACAAACCAGGCGGTACCCAGAATTCCACAGCTCCCCCTTTTCAATAAGACTACCACATGTCACCAAGAGCAGCAGCTTTCTCTCTCTTTCTCTCTCTGTCTCTTTCTCGCACATTTTGCATAATCAGTTTCTATTCTGTCGTGTTCTCTCACACATGGTGCTCAAAGACTCTTATGGAAAAATAGAGAATTTTTTTTTTACTTCAGATGACTCGCATGATTTTACGTTGTGCTCAGACTGTTTGGTAAATGAAGTCAATTACTCATAGAACTAACTGTCAGATGAAGAGAAAGGCACATGGCCGAGTATAACTGGGGTTTGCAATTACCCTTTTTCTTCTCTCTGTATGAGAAAAGCAATAATTCATATCATGGTCCTGAAAGTTGATGTGTGTATTCAGATTACCAATTTAAAGAACACTTTGCATGGATTTCTGCAGAAGATTGGAAATTTTTTCCTATTTTCAAAACATTCTATGTTCTGCAAGTATATCCTCCATCAACCCAGATCAAAGTTTTGAAAGCACTTTTGAACTCAGAGACTCAGTTTTATTATTGACTAGTGATCTCACTCCTCTGGACTTACTTTCTTGTACAACAACATGGGGACAATGACAATGTGTCTTCCTGGAAAGTGGAAAGCTTGTTCGGATGCACTGAAGATGAAATCTTGAGGGATTTGTAAATTATAAACCTTTAGCAGATGTTCATTATTTCTCGAGTTCCTCCTATTATTTTTATAACCCGAAGTCTGAACTCTGCCCAAACAGCTCTATGGCCCAAACCATCCAAACTCTGTTTGTGTAGGTTTTAACTTTCAATTACTCTCTGAGCTTTCTTTTTCCAATAGCATAATCTCTTCCTCAGTGGGCGTGCCTATGAAGAATAATCAAGTCCAGAAAAATTCAGGACATGGAGGAAGCGTCGCAAGAACACCAGTTGAGTTGGCAAAATATAGTTAAGTAACATTTTAGAAAAAGATGATATTCAACCCAATTCAACCCAATATAAATTCAGAATAGTAGAGTTTACAAATTTAGTGACCTATCTGGGAAAAACTAGCCAGAGTTTGATAATAGGTGATAATACTTTACAATTATCACAAGTATTACAGGTAATGTTTGCTTGAACTTCTAGAGATTTTTCTTTCCTTTCCTATTAAAAAAGTCTGAATTTTGCCACAGTATCATATAGAGTTGTTGAGACAGATTAAGTTAAAGTAAACAATAGGAGCCCAAGGCTATAGCTAAATGGCAGAGCACCTACCTGGTAGATAAGAGGTTGTAAGTTTTACCTCCAGCACTGCCCACATGCCATTATAATTCCAACTCCAGCAACATGACAAAGTGTGTGTGTGTGTGTGTGTGTGTGTGTGTGTGTGTGTGTGAGTACCTCAAATAAGGTATGTGACCCTGGGGAGCACCAAAACTGAGTAAAACCTTCCGATGTTATGACAATAGCAACAAAGAAAAGGGGAAATATGAAATCAAGAAGAATAATTTTAAAATCCAAAAGGACAACAAATGATTAAAAATGGCACTGAATATATAGGGTTTTTTTTAAATTTAAACAACTTTATTACATACATGATTGTGTTTGGGTTGAATATATAGGTTTTAAGGCATTTACCTTGTGGACTTCCATATGGCCCTGCATATGGTCCCCCAAATACCACCTGAAGTGGTCCATGAGCACAGTAAGCCAGAAGCATCACTGGTATGGTCTCATAGCTGACTAAGTAATTAAATAATGAAACAACAGATTTTTAGGATAAAGGATTCTACAATATTTGATTTGCCATTAGTTAGTCTTATAAAGACCGAAGAACTCATGGGGCTTGAACAATACCCTAGATATATATTTTTGAGGAAAAAAAAAATCCTTGTGTCATCTCTGTTGTAGATAATTCCATTAATCCAGCCATATTCTTAAATGATACGAGCAGGGTCATTTTCAGAGCAGCGGAAAATGAGTCCACCATTTTCAAGATGCTAATTTCCCCTACATCTGTGTAAGGAGTCACCTTGCCGCTGAGCGTTTGTGGGGATCCAAACCTCTTTCCATCTGCAGCCACCTTTTGATCATGTGGGAGATTGTTCTGTTGATGTGGGCTTTGTAGTTCTTCCTCTTCCTGCCCACGGCCTCCTTCTCAATCATCCACTGCCCATTAGCACACATCCCCCAGGAGGACCAGGAAAGAAGACATTGATTAACTCGAATAAGTCAATACAAGCCCCTTTAGAACAACTTCAGCAGGTGGAAGAGCAAGTCTGATAAAATGTGGTTTGTGAGCACTTTGCGAACTTCATTCATCCACGTCCATCTTTCCCCCTTCAAAATAACCACAAATCACTTGCTATGGATTCTACTGGAACCTTCCTCCCATAAATTTAACTCCTCTGGCAAAGAACCTTAGAGTATATGGGCTGGGTTTTTTTTGCCCCCCTCTTACGAATAATGAAATGCTGCTTCATCTACTGTGGAGTATACTTTGAATCTCAAGGACATCAGAAGAGAAAAGCAGAGCCACCCAGGGTCTGGATGCTGTTGGACAATAGTTGTTGTTACAGAAGAGTGTAGGTGCAGAGAGAGAGGATATGTGCTCAGGCCAAACCCTGACAAAGTTAGAATTTTCTTTTGGGGTTGTGGACCATATCTTTTATGCACAAGGCTTACTCCTGTCTCTGCATTCAAAGACCATTCCTGGCAATGCTCAGGGAACACTATAGGATGCTGGGGATTGAACTCATGTCAGCTATGTGCAAGACAAGCACCCCATCCTCTGTAATATCTCTCCAGCCCAGCAAGGGTGTTCTTTACCTGAATTACATTCAGTAAGCATACTTCCAAAAATGCATTTACTCCCCTGAACGCAAGCTGCCTAAACATCTGTGAGGAGACAAAGGCAAACATGGAGAAGAAGCCCAGAAATGAATATTTCAGCAAGAACGTGGGAAGAAGTACACTGCAACTTGCAAACAGCCTCTGTACCGCATGCCATAAATTAACACAATATAAATTTATACATATTTACACCACATCGTCTCTAACTATATAAATCCTCAATACTCAGACTTGTGGGGTAAGTGTAAGAGAACAGACCATATGTTTATTCATGTTCCTTAGAGCTCTAGGGAACTGGGTGTTTTTTTTACACACGTGTGGATTGCACACTACGTACACACATGTCTATGCAAACATGATCTGTACATAGACAACTAAAAATGATTCTAAATGTCCAAAACAAATGAATGCCTATGGGGAAACTATTTTAAAGAAGGTTAGCATTTTAAAAGATATTTAAAACCAAGTAGAATTTTAATATTGTATTGTTTGAGTCCTTACCTTGTTGCTTATATCTGATGAAACTTCAGTAAATAGATCAGAGCTAAAAAAAGATTGTGTAGAGTAAATGTTTTTCTGATGGAAAAGATCATCAAAAGGTCTTTTTTCTTAAGTTTTCCTATGGTTGGAGTGAAAGGAGGCTTTTAATACAAGACTAACTATATCATTTCTAATAATATATCTATATCTATCTAATACATATAATATATCTATATTTTATAATATATAATTTCTATAATATATCATTATATTGGAAGCTAGTTGATGGCCAATACTGTACCATCTGGGAGACAGTGGGGGAAAAATCACTGTCTAAACAACTGGTTTTAGTCCAGGCCCAGCTATTCTCCAGACTGTTCTCTCTAGGCAAGTCCTTAACCTCTTCAAGACCCATTTCCTTGGGAAGTTAGTAACTTCCACCAACGCCAAGTATCCCACAGAATGAAGAGGAAAGACCTTGGCAAGTACTAAGTCTCATGATTTTGAAAGTACCATCAATTCATTGTTAGGAATTCTTTCATAATCTGCTGCTAAGCAAAAGAAATACATTGTTTATATTTTTTTCTGCTTTCTTAGAAGAAATCTATCCCTGACTTGTATTGACACTCTTTGTTTCAGAAGAATGCCATCCACAGTGGTCAGAACAGCACAGCCCAGTGCCAATTGTCAATTTACTTTGGAGCATTCATGTGTGGGGGCAGGGATTGACGGTGTGTCTTGGGCATTGCCCAACACCCAGTGGGCATTTATTAAATATGGAATAACAGTACGTATCTAAGAAGGAAATGACTATCCAACATAAGAAAGACAGCCATTTCCCCACATGCCACTCCTTCAAAGTGAAACTGATGTCAAGTGAATAGAATCTTAATGTCCTGGCAGATACCAAAGAATCAGAATAAAATAGTATTATATTCCTCATTGCCCAAGTACCAACTGCTACACAATGATGAGTAGAAGCTTCATCTTTTGCTTTGCTCTGTGCCAACACTAAATTGAATCCTCTTCAGATAATACCTTGTCTCTATTTCAGGATGATGGCTTGTTTCTCGCACTTTGTGTATGAGACTATGTTTGTTATATCATCTTGGAAGCTAGAGAAAAGAAAATCATTCTTTTGATACATGTCAACTTTCTTACAAATAGGGAATTGGACTATATATCCCTGAGATTTCCTTGTACTCTGAGTGATGAATAGAATGTAAGTGAGAGATACAATGTCTATGTTGACACCCATGTCTACACCATTAGCTTCAATATTGTCACTGTGCCTAGCAGGGAGCAGAATCATTCAGTTTAAGGTCAATAAAATCATCAGCAGCTTTTTTCTTTGTAGGGAGCCAGATTCTCCCTTACAGTCTTAGCATAAGCATGGCCATCTTATAGCAAACTGCCATTTTTTAACAGGCCTGTCCTTTAGTTGAGCTATACATTGTGTACATGCCAACTGGCCATGAGTTGACACAGATCGGAAAAAAACCATAAGGTCACACTCTTCTGGCTCAGGAAACTCAGATCTATAGATAGAGCATTTGGTGTGATAATAGGATGTTCCTCAAGAAACTTGGATCAAATTAACAGGCACATGCCAAACCTTTTGAACTGCATGCTTGAAAAATGCATGCTTGACAAATGTTTGCATTGTCCCCATCCTCCCTTTGTGTAAAAACTATATGTCATGGCACTTCAAAAATAAATTGACACCATAATCAGAATCCTTGGTGGTTCCCTTTTCCCCCACCCATTTCTTTTACAGGTGCAGACCCTTTCCATGACCACGAATAAACTGAAGCTGCAGGCTGGCACATTTCTTAGAGATAGAGTTGGGCTTGTTTAAGGACCAACAGCAGTACCAAAAGTAGACATAGAAGCATTATCACCTTGGAGCAAAGGGTTACCCAACTTGACCTCCAAAAAATAAGGTTACGTAAAAGAGCAAAAATACTCTCTAAATTGTTTTTCTTCTATCCTTTTTTCTTTTACTTCTTCCCCCAGCCTGCCTGGAAATCTACAGATTTCTTTCCCAGAAAAATACATCCAACAAAGAATTGCAAAGACAACTGAAGACTGCAGGTTGTCACACCAACTCAATTTCAAATATATGCTCTGAAGAATCAAGAGAAACACCATGAAGAGTAATGACTTATCAGGAAGATCCTTTCTAAGGACGTAGAGTATAGTGACAACAGACCACCACTTCAGTCTCCTAAAGAAACTTAGAGACATACGAGAAAAAAATGATTTTCAGAAACCAGGAAAATTAAATCAAGGAATATCAATTTAGAGCATCCCAATCTGCTTGTACAGCTTCTCTATTTTCTCCGTTCCATTTGTGCAAGTTTGACTTACAGTTATTATTTAACTAGCTGCATTGTTTCATTCAGGAGAGAATCAGCCTGCGATGTTATTTTTTTTTTCTTTTGTTTTAAATTGGTTTGGGGTTTGACCTACACTTGGTGGTCCCCAAAATGGGGGAAGTGTGCAGGTTTTTATTTCTCTTGGTGCTTTATCAAACTCTAGGTATAGCAATCATGGTCCTTTGAAAAAGCACAAAATGATTAGCAACCAAATTTGAAGAGTAGAACCTAAATTGGTTTAGCAGGCTGTTTCTTTTGGAGTGGTATGGGACCCAACCTCCTCCATGTTACATAAAGACTTTGTGTGTTACTTAAAGACTAATTTATACCCCACTTCACTCAAACTACTGCTTTCCTGCTGTAATTTTACCTCTACTCTCTTATAACAACAAGTGCTGGGACTGCAGTGGGCCTATCTGGATAATATATCCAATAGTTTCCCCTGCTGAAGATCCTTACCTAAACAACATTTGCAATATCCCATTTACCATGTTAGATAGCATAGTTATAGACTCTGGGTGTTATGAAAGCAATCTCTTTATCATCCATAATTTGGGGACCACAGGGCTTCAAGTATTTTAGGTTTCACAGAACCATATGGAAAAGGGTGACAGGGTTCAAGGAAGAAGAAGTGGCCATTGAAATGTCTCCTCTAGCAATTTCTATCCTCAGGAAATTTATTGCATGAGGGCAACATCTGAGCAAGGGGGAGGGAGGGAGTAGACATTTTGTACCTCAGTGCCTGAGAAGGCAAGACTCTCTTTCAAACCTTGATTGTGGGAAAAAATCACTTAGGGGTCAGAGACATAGAACTTGCCTTGCAAGTGTCTAATCTTGATTTGATCCCCCAAGTGCCCTCAGGAGTAATATTTGAGGACAGAGCCAAGAGTAAGTCCTGAGCACCACCAAATGTAGCTCAAACCCCAAACCAACTTAAACAAAAGAAAACAAAACCATCACAAGTTGACTGCCTCCTGAATGGAATGATGCAACTAGTAAAATAATATCTGAAAGTGGCACTTGCACAAAGGGAAAGAAGAAAATAGAGGAGATGAGCAAGCAGATTAGGATGCTCTAAATTCATATTCCTTGACTTAATTTTCTTTTTATTTGTTTTTGTTTTTGGGCCACACCCATTTGACGCTCAGGGGTTACTCCTGGCTGCTCAGAAATCGCCCCTGGCTTGGGTGGACCATATGGGACACCGGGGGATCGAACTGCGGTCCGTCCTATGCTAGCGCTTGCAAGGCAGACATCTTACCTCTAGCGCCACCTTCCCGGCTCCGACTTAATTTTCTTAATTTCTAAAATTCATTTTTTTCTTATGACTCTAAATTTCTTTGAAAGACTAAAGAAGTAGTCTGATTGTCACTCTCCTACCTCGAACAAAAATACACTTTGATGTCCAAAACAAATTGAGTGAAATCATAATGGACAGATACAGGTCAGACAGTTTTATATAAGGTTATTCAGATACATCTGAATTGATTTACATTTTAACTTATCATTTTTCCTTTTAGAAATTAAAAAAAAAGCCTCGTATTTGCCTCGATAATCTAAATCAGCTTCTTCATATTGTCTACGTGAACAGAGTAGTGTCCATAGTAGGATCTAAATAAGAAACAAACATGGACAATTCTATGTTAGTATGATAATATATCAGGATTTTAAGGTTACCTGAGAAATTTTGCAGCTCTCATGTAACACTAAGAGTGCTATTCATAGCAAAATTCACACTTGGTATGCTCGATTTCAATATGAACTCATTATTTGAGGAAAAAGAAATTAAATCAGCATTTGGGGGCTTGTTTACTTTTCTGATGTACACCAGACTGGTGTGTCTGGATCCTGTGATCAAGATAGAATGTCATTATCCTGGGTTTTGTCTGTGACCTGTCAGAAAGGACGATTGGTCTTAAAATGAAAGGCAGCACATATGCTTCTGAAATGCTTAATTGTAGCAACACAGAAATGTTAAATAAACTTCACATTGAAAATGCTGGCAGTTTGCTTCTTCAGCCCTTCAGTGTTCAAGACTGGGCAAAAAATAAATGATTGAGCAAAGCCAGTTACTGGTTCTGGGCTTAGCTTTACTGCCCAGTGTGAACGGAGGCTGGCAACCAGTTTACTGTCATACAATCTCCAAAAATGAAAATCAACTGTAGCATCGCATCTTTCTAGAACATTAAAGTAGAGTACTGCTGATCTGGTTCTTTAGCTTTAAAATAAAAAATCTTCTCAAGGAGTTATGTGTATTCTAAACAAGTATCTATAGGACCAGATCATAGGAGCTATGTGAATGGAAAAAGGTGTGGGGGGCCTATACTAATATGATTAGAAATAATTCAGCCGAGACATTCATTTTCTGAGGTAGATAATATAAAAATGTCATCTCTTAATTGCCATTTTTATTGTGATTTTTTCAAAGCTTTGGGGAAAATAATTTTTAAAACAGAACTTGCATTTCCCACAAAGCCTTTTCTACCCTCAACTACCCTCAACAACACAAACTTTCATGGTGGTGTTTATAATTATTCAGTTATTTAAATTTTTGAATCACTGTGAAATACAAAGTCACAAAGTTGTTCATGATTGAGTTTTAGTCTTACACTGTTCCAACACTCAACACCCATTTCTTCACCCATGCCTACTTCACTAATGTACCTAATTTCCCTCCTGCCTCACAGCCTGCCTTTAGGGTAGACACTTTTCTTTTTTCCCCTTTTCCTTTAGACACTGTGGTTTGCAATACTGTGACTGAAAGGGTGTCACAAATATCACTTTACATCCTTACAGCCCTCAGTTTTTGTCCAGAGTGATCATTTCCCACTATCATTGTCGAAGTGGTCCCTACTGATTTACCATTGAGGAAAGCTTTCTACTAAGGACTGTCCTCCTGGACTTTATTTCTATTGTCTTTGGATATTATTCTCTTATTATGTATCTTTATATCCCGTAAATGAATGTTATTATTCAATTCCTGAACCCCTCTTTTTCATTTCACTCAGCATGATATCTGTATCATTTCCCATCCATGTACCAGCAAATTTCATGACTTGACTCTTTTTTCCCATGGATTTCACTGTTTTATTTTATTTTATTTTTTAATTATCTTTATTTAAACATCGTGATTACAAATATGATTGTAGTGTATGATTACAGTCATGTAAAGAACACCCCCCTTCACCAGTGCAAGATTCCCACCAACAATTTCTCAGATCTTTCTCCTCCCCACCCCACTCACACCTGTACTCGAGACAGGCTTTCTATTTCCCTCGTTCACATTGTTATGATAGTTTTCAGTGTAGTTATTTCTCTAACTGCACTCATCACTCTATGTGGTGAGCTGTATGTCATGAGCTGCACCTACATGGGTAGATGGGGGAAATAAGGGTTGAGACTGAGGCAGTAAAAGGTTAGAAATAAGTTTTGTAGGGCAGTATCAAGGTCACAATACAAGATGGATATTATGCATATATAAACTATATGCATACAATACTATCAATAGGAAACCAAGGAGAAAAAAATTTCCAGTGACTGTCCCAACATAAACCAGTGCTAGAATGGCCCGCCCTCCTCCCAAAGTGCATTCCCATTAGTGTAGGGAGAGGTAGGGGAAAAGCCTGATGACCCCTATAAAGTCCACCTGGACCAGTGCCCAGGGAAGGCCTGGAGTTTAGGGGAGAAAGAGGGGGACGGCTGGGGGCCTGCCAAGCATCCCAGTATTCTCCAGGCTAGGGAGAAGGCCTCCGGCATGGGGACTCCCCAAACCCCATACCTGGCAAGAGCTGGCCTCCAGAATCAAAGGGGAAACCGGAAGCCAGCTATCTGCCCAACCTCCTCCCCATACACCTCCCCCCTGGAGTACAGAAGGAGGGGGGAAGCCTGAGGACCCCTAAGAGTCCACTTGAACCCACTTCTGGCCATCTGAGCCAGCACCCAGGGAAGGCCTGCAGTCCAGGGGAGAACAGGGCGAATGGCTGTGGGGCCTGCCAAGCCTCCTAGCACTCCCCAGGCTAGGTAGAAAGCCCCCGGCATGGGGTTTTCCCAACCCCATGCCTGGCAAAACCTGCATAAGCTCAGTTTTTCAGACCTGTTATTTCAGTGTGAAAATTTCTAATTTCAGTCATCAAATCCTCTTGATGATTAATTGTGCTCCAGTCAAGTCTATGGATGCTTTTTTTTTTTTTTTTGAGCTCCCTGAACATCTTCCATAATTCTACACTAAACCTCTTATTTGAGAGGATACCTAGATGTTTCCTACTTTTTAGATTATCAGAGCATCCATCTTGATTTCTTTAAACATGAGGGTGTACTGCAAAATTTCTCCATTAGGAAGGCTGTAGATTGCTTCTTACAATGTGGAGAAATGAAATTCAGGGGTTGAAAGATAAGTGTGACTGCGTTTCTCAGGTGTGGGTCCTGGAGAGATTATGGTACTTGGTGTCTTTAGGCTGACTCAGCAGAAAAAAGGCAGAGAGCATGGCTGCTGTCCTTTTTAAGTCTCTGGGTGCCCAATCACATGGCAGGAATCGGCCCCACATTCATTGGGTGGGGACATCTTACCGGGTGTGGGTCCTGGAGAGATTATGGTCCTTGGTGTCTCTAGGCTTGCTCAGCAGAAAAAAGGACTTGACTTTAACAGTTTAATAATCCATGGTGTAGCTATTTATTTTATCCACTTTTCTGTTTGGGGTCATTTGGTTTGTTCCCAGATTCTGGCTATTATGAATAGTGTTGCAATAAAGCTTTAAAGAATTGTGCAGTTAAATATACTGAGAAAGAATGACACTGGAAACAAATAAAAGTATATATGATTATCACTGACTTCATTTTTGATAACCAACAAAGTCTTGAAAAGGGTTCTTTTATAAAAAAGAGAAATAGAAAAATGTTTAGTTATCCCGAGAACATAGTAATTCAAATGATTCATGCACATACTTTGTAAATATGTAATCAGGATGCTACTTTTAGTACTATGATAACCAAAAGAGATGGTGTCCTGAAATTCTAGACATGCCAAGAATGTTAATCTTAACATATCTAAGTATGATGAGAATGTTGTTTTTATGCTATATTCATTCTTATACTAGTCATGATTTTTCTGAAGAAATAAACCCAGTAGGAGACAGATAAAGGATAGAGAGGGAGTGAGAAGGAGAAGATAGACTTTATTATAAAAAAGTAACTAAAAAAATTATGGAAGTTGACAAGTTCCAAGATTACTCACCCACTCACCCTATTAATTCATCAATCCACTCATTTGCTTTCTTCATGGTCTAAATGCCTATGTGGCAAATTCTGAGCTAAGAGTTGGGAGTACTAAGACAAATCAGATGGGCCCCATTTTCAGCATGTCAGCTCAGAAATATCTGGACCTGATCACCCCAGATAACAGGTAAAACTTATTTTACAAAAATATCCAAGTTTAAAATACTTGAAAATTATTCTAAGGTATAGACTAATCAAGAAACATTTATTTAAAAAAATAAATGTAATACATTCAGAATAGTGAGTGTGTGATATCTGAACCACACCAAGCTCTATCTCTCCTCCCCACTTTTCCTTTCTCGCCTATCCTACATGCTCTCTCCACTTCTTCCAAAATTAGAGAGATATAAACTGTACTCCAAACTGGTGGACCAAGAGAACAAGGTCACTCTATAACCCTATTTTTTGTTTGTTTGTTTTTGGGTCACACCCGGCAGCATTCAGGGGTTACTCCTGGCTCTACACTCAGAAATCACCCCAGGCAGGCTCGGGGGACCATATAGGATACTGGGATTTGAACCAACGTCCTTCCACATGAAAGGCAAATGCCTTACCGCTGTGCTATCTAATTAGAAGGGTATTTCTATCTTGCCCCTAGCTACCTGTTTGTGAGATTAAGAGATTACTCCACTGAAGAGCTAAGTAAAACTACCTCATTCCAACCTTCCTGTGTAGCAATATTCTGACTTCCTAACACCCATACATCTACTCATAGGGTTGAAGGAAAAACAGGAAACAGAAAACTGGCATCTGCTGGCCTGTCTTCCTCCAACAAGCACTTAGCTCTAAAAGGAAAAAAAGGGGCTAGAGCGCTTGCCTTGTATACAGAGTTCTGGGTTGAATATCCAGCACTACAATTGGTCCCCTGAGCATTGTCAAGTGTGATTCCTGAGTACAGAGTCAGGATTAAACACTGAGCACCACTAGGTGTGACCCAAAGCCAATCAATCAATGTGAGTGAAGGTATCATCAGTCAGAAAAAAGAATGTTATATTATTGTCTCCACCTTTAATACCTGAGATTTTGATCCAATGGAGAAGAATATGAGAAGTAGAGGACGTCAACTCAATAAAATTCACTCACTTCATTGGGACAGAATTTTTTGAAAGGTCCATCCGCAAAGGTACTTCAAAAAGAATGGAGTTGTGATGGAAGAGAAATAGATTGTGGGAGAGGATTAGTAGATTCATTGGAGGCATAAGTAAACTCTAAACTCTAAGCCTCCTTGTTTGCAAGAAGGAATCTGGGAAAGAACCCTGAAAATGTGTTAGAAATTAGCAAAGTTTAACAGCTGAGTGTGGTTAGGGAAATAGATAGCTTAAGTAAGTCTTGTCATTTAGCCAAACCCACTGTCATTCCAAAGTGTTTGTGAGCTCATGCAGGAATGTACCCTACAAAGAACAACTTCAGAGTGTTAAAATTGAAGAGAGGAGAGGAAAAACAGGCTTTATTCAATTAATCAAGTAATCATTAACAAATAAACAAAAAGCAATCATTGCAAGTGTCCTATTTCCAATAAAAAATGATTCGACATGCGACTATAAAGAAACAGAAAGAAAAAATATAAGTCCTGCCCTGTAAAAATAATCAAATGACTGAATCTGCCTGTGAGAGCAACAAAATGCTGGATTTAACAAGCACATCAAATCAAACCATATCAATTTGTAGAGAAATTCAAAGAAATCTTAATTTAAAGAAGCAAAGAAAGGTCTGATGAAAATATCACATCGAAGGAACAATGTTAGTAAAGGAGCAGAAATTACACAAAAAGAAACAAACAGGAATAAGAGAATTTAAAAAAAAATAATAAATGAAATGAAAATTCTACTAGAAAGGCTCAACAATAGATAGGAGCTGGTAAAAGAATCAGCATACAGATGGCTAATTGGCGCAAGAAAAGATGTTTATCATCACCATTGTTCTAAAAAAATGAAAATCACCATGCGCTATCATATCACACCTGTGATAATAGTTATTATAGAAAAAGACAAGAAACAAGTGTTTTCAAGGGTGCAGAAAATAAGGAACCTTATAGGCATTGGTGTGAATGTAAATTGGTGCGGCCATTATGAGAAACAGTATAGAAATGCCTCAAAAAAGATCATACTAGGAATAGTCTGAGATCCAGCTAAGATACTACTGGATAATTGTCCAAAAAATAAAAACACTAATTGAATATATATGTATATTCCTGCTTGATGCATAATTATTCATAATGATATTCACAATTATTATATATTGTAACAATTATATTATTATTCGTAATAGTAGGACCTGGAAACAACCTGCAGATTCAGTGACAGGTGAGTAGATATAAAGATTTCAGCGTATAGACACAATGGAATACTACTCAGCTATTTTATAACTACAGAGACATATTTGCCAAAAAATGACTGGAACTAGAAGATATGTGCATTGTAAAATAAGTCAAATATTGAGGGGCCGGGTGGTGGCGCTGGAGGTAAGGTGCCTTCGCTAGCCTAGGACGGACCACGGTTCGATCCCCCGGCGTCCCATATGGTCCCCCAAGAAGCCAGGAGCAAGTTCTGAGCGCATAGCCAGGAGTAACCCCTGAGCGTCCCAGGGTGTGGCCCAAAAACCAAAAAAAAAAAAAAAAAAAAAAAATAAGTCAAATATTGAAAGACAAACATGTAGTTTCAACCATATGGAACAAAGAGGGAAAATCTGAACAAAATCAAACAGAAACAAATGTTTAGACTATAAGGACAAAGCAAGGTTATCAGAAGGAAGAGATGTAGGGGTGAGTAAGTCAAGTATAAGGGGGTTAATTGTACGGATGGATTAGAGAGAGATTCAGGTGCTGAACATAATGTAGAAGAAGTTGCTGACACGTATATCTGTATAACTTAAACATCTAGAATGTTATAAACTATCATCCATAAAACTCTTAGAAACAGTTGATTAGCAAAAAGGAATAATATTTGTCAAGAGTACAACAAAAATTGGGGAGTATATTTAGCCAGTTTAAACTGGAGAACAAGTTTTAAAACATGAACATGGGTTTGGTACTATGTAGAATGAAGTGAGGTCAATTTAACAATCTGTACTTATTTAAGAGTTTTTCAGAAAAAAAAAATACATATGTCTGAGGAGAATAGATGGCATATGGACATATCATAAACGTACACAATCATAGATCATATAACAAAAATGGTAGAGAAATGCCACACCTTGTTTTTGATTGTCTTTATTTCCTTGTATTTTTTAATTTTATAAAAATTTTTAATGTACTACTTCTTTTCCTTTTTTTCTTTATTTCAATATCTTGATTACAAATATGACTGTGATTAGGTTTCAGTCATGTAAAGAACAACCCCCCTTCACCAGTGCAACATTCCCACCACCAATGACCCCAATAACCCTCCATTCTACCCCACCCCCACCTGGACTCTAGACAGGCTTTCTAGTTCCCTCATTCATCATATGATTATGGTAGTTCTCAGTGTAGTTATTTCTATAACTGCACTCACCACTCTTTGTAGAGAGCTTCATGAAGTGAGCTGGAAGTTCCAGCCCTCCTCTCATTGTCTCTAAGGATTGCTGCAAAAATGACTTTTATTTTTCTTAAAACCCATAGATGAGTGAGACGATTCTGCATTTCTCTCTCTCTCCCTCTGACTTATTTCACTCAGCATGATAGACTCCATGTACATCCATGTATAGGAAAATTTTATGACTTCATTTCTCCTGACAGCTGCATAATATTCCATTGTGTATATGTACCAGTTTCTTTAGCCATTCGTCTGTTGAAGGGCATCTTGGTTGTTTCCAGAGCCTGGCTATTGTGAATAGTGCTGCAATAAATATAGGTGTGAGGAAGGGGTTTTTGTATTGTATTCTTGTGTTCTTAGGGTATATCCCTAGGAGTGGAATAGCTGGGTCGAATGGAAGCTCAATTTCCAGTTTTTGTAGGAATCTCCATATCGCTTTCCATAGAGATTGGACTAGACAGCATTCCCACCAGCAGTGGATAAGAGTTCTTTTCTCTCCACGTCTCCACCAGCGCTGATTGTTCTCATTCTTTGTGATGTGTGCCAATCTTTGTGGTGTGAGGTGGTATCTCATCATTGTTTTAATTTGCATCTCCCTGATTACTAGTGATGAGGAGCATTTTTTCATGTGCCTTTTGGTCATTTGTATTTCTTTTTTATCAAAGTGTCTGTTCATTTTCTCCCCATTTTTTTATGGGGTTAGATGTATTTTCTTGTAAAGTTCTGTCAGTGCCCTGTATAATTTGGATATTAGCCCCTTATCTGATGGGTATTGGGTGAATAGTTTCTTCCCAAATGGTGTGTGACTCTTGTATCCTGGGCACTATTTCTTTTGAGGTGCAGAAGATTCTCAGCTTAATGTATTCCCATCTGTTGATCTCTGCTTCCACTTGTTTGGAAAGTACAGTTTCCTCCTTGCAGATGCCTTTAGTCTCAATGTCATGGAGTGTTTTACCTACGTGTTGTTCCATATACCTTATGGTATCAGGTCTGATATCAAGGTCTTTTATCCATTTGAATTTTACCTTCATACATGATGTTAACTGGGAGTCTATGTTCGCTTTCTTGCAAGTGGCTAACCAGTTCTGCCAGCACCACTTGTTGAAGAGGTTTTCCCTCTTCAATTCAGGGTATGTGTTTCCATTTCCGTGTGTCCTTTTATCCATTTGAATTTTACCTTCATACATGATGTTAACTGGGAGTCTATGTTCGCTTTCTTGCAAGTGGCTAACCAGTTCTGCCAGCACCACTTGTTGAAGAGGTTTTCCCTGCTCCACTTAGGATTTCTTGCTCCTTTGTCAGGTGATTGTATGTCTGGGGAACATTGTCTGAGCACTCAAGCCTATTCCTCTGATCTGAGGGTCTGTCTTTATTCCAATACCATGCTGTTTTGATAACATTGCTTTGTAGTACAGTTTAAAGTTGGTGAAATTAATGCCTCCCATTTTCCTTTTCCCTGGGAGTGCTTTAGCTATTTGAGGGTGTTTATTGTTCCAGATGAACATCATAAGTGTTTGATCCACTTCTTTGAAGAATGTCATGGGTATCTTTAGAGGGATCGCATTAAATCTGTACAATGCTTTGGGGAGTATTGCCATTTTAATGATGTTAATTCTGCCAATCCATGAGCAGGGTATGTGTTTCCATTTCCGTGTGTCCTCTCTTATGTCTTGGAGTAGGGCTTTAAAGTTTTCTTTCTATAGGTCCTTCACATCTTTGGTCAAGTTGACTCTAAGGTATTTGAGTTTGTGTGGCACTAATGTGAATGGGATTGCCTTTTTGACGTCCAACTCTTCCCTATCATTATTGGTGTATAAAAAGGCCATTGATTTCTGTGTTTTAGTTTTGTAGCCTGCCACTCTCTATATGAGTCTATTGTTTCTAGAAGCATTTTGGTAGAGTCTTTAGGGTTTTCTATGTAGAATATCATGTCTTCTGCAAGCAGTGAGAGCTTGACTTCTTCCTTTCCTATCTGGATTCCCTTGATATCTTTTCTTGCCTGATCGCTATAGCAAGCACTTCCAGTACTATGTTGAAGAGGAGTGGTGAGAGTGGACAGCCTTGTCTTGTACCAAAATTTAGAGGAAAGGCTTTTAGTTTTTCTCCATTGAGGATAATATTTGCCACTGGCTTGTCGTAGATGGTTTTAACTAGATTGAGAAAGGTTTCTTTTATTCCCATCTTGCTGAGAGTTTTGATCAAGAATGGGTGTTGGACATTATCAAATGCTTTCTCTGCATCTATTGATATGATCATGTGATTTTTATTTTTCTTGTTGATGTTGTGTATGATGTTGATATATTTATGGATGTTAAACCATCCTTGCATTCCTGAGATGAAACCTACTTGGTCATAGTGTATGATCTTCTTGATGATGCATTGGATCCTATTGCCAGGATTTTGTTGCAGATCTTTGCTTCTGCATTCATTAGGGATATTGGTTTGTAGTTTTCTGTTTTGGCAGCATCTTTGTCTGGTTTTGGTATCAAGGCGATGTTGGCTTCATAAAAGCTGTTTGGGAGTTTTCCCGTTTTTCCCATTTCATGAAAGAGCCTGGCTAGGATTGGTAGTAACTCCTCTTGAAAGGTTTGAAATAATTCATTAGTAAATCCATCTGGGCCTGGGCTTTTCTTTTTGGGCAGATGTTTGATTACAGTTTCAATTTCCTCAATAGTGATGGGGGTGTTTAGATATGCTACATCCTCCTTACTTAAATGTGGAAGGTTATAAGTGTCCAAGAATTTATCCATTTCTTCTAGCTTCTCATGTTTAGTAGCATAAAGTTTCTCAAAGTAGTCTCTGATTACCCTTTGGATCTCTGCAATATCTGTTGTTATCTCCCCCTTTTCATTTCTAATACGGGTTATCAGGTTTCTCTCTCTCTCTTTGTGAGTTTTGCCAATGGTCTATCAATCTTGTTTAATTTTTCAAAGAACCAACTTCTGCTTCCTTTGATCTTTTGATTGTTTTTTGGGTTTCCACTTCGTTAATTTCTGCTCTCAGCTTTGATATTTCCTTCTGTCTCTCTATTTTTGGGTCCTTTTTTTGAGCACTTTCTAATTCTGTGAGCTGCGTCATTAAGCTATTCAGGTAGGCCCCTTTTTCCTTCCTGGTGTGTGCTTGCTATAAATTTTCCTCTCAGGACCACTTTTGCTGTGTCCCATAGATACTGGCAGTTTGTGTCTTCATTATCATTTGTTTCCAGGAAAGTTTTGATTTCCTCTTTGATTTTATCTCGGTCCCATTGGTTGTTCAGTAGCAGGCTGTTTAATTTCCAACTGTTAAAGCTTTTCTTCTGTGTGCCTTTGTAGTTCACATCTAATTTCAGAGCCTTGTGGTCAGCAAAGGTAGTCTGCAAGATTTCTATCCTCTTGTTTTTATGAAAGTATGTTTTATGTGTCAGCATGTAGTCTATCCTGGAGAATGACCCATATACATTGAAGAAGAATGTGTATCCAGGTTTTTTTGGGTGGGGTGTCCTATATATATCTACTAGTCCTCTTTCTTCCATTACTCTTTTCAGGGCTAGTAAGTTTTTGTTTGGTTTCAGTCTGGTTGACCTATCAAGTGTTGACAGGGCTGTGTTGATATAATATACACAATAATAACATGATTATTTTTTTATTATTGATGTCTTCTTTCAGATTTTTCAGTAATTGTATTAGATAATGTGCTGGTCTCTTATTGGGTACATATATGTTTAATAGTCTGATTTCTTCCTGTTGCACATATCCCTTGATTAGTACATATTGTTCATCTTTGTCCCTTACAACTTTTATGAGTATAAAGTTGGTATCATCAGATATTAATATGGCCACCCCAGCTTTTTTAAGGGTGTTGTTTGATTGGATGATTTTCCTCCAGCCTTTAATTTTGAGTCTATGTTTGTTCTGACTATTCAAGTGTGTTTCTTGTAGGCAGCAGAAGGTTGGATTCATCTTTTTGACCCATTTTGCCACTCTGTGTCTTTTAATTGGTGAATTTAGTCCATTGACATTGAGGGAGATGATTGTCATAGGATTTAATGTCATCTTTGTAGATAAGTTTGCTGTGTTTGTTGGTCTCTATTGTCTTAAAGTAGATCTTTCAGTTTTTCCTTTATAGCTAGTTTTTCATCTGTGAAGTTTCTGAGCTGTTGTTTATCCATGAAGCTATGTATCTTTCCTTCAAACCTGAACGTGAGTCGGGCTGGATGCAGTATTCTCAGTGAGGCATCCATTTCATTCAGTCTTGTCACAATATCCCACCAATGTCTTCTGGCCTTCAGAGTTTCTTGTGACATGTGTGCTGTAAGTCTTAGGTATGCTCCTTTGAATGTAATTTTCTTTTTTGATCTTGCTGCTTTCAGTATTCTATCTCTATCTGTGGGATTTGTCATCGTAATGAGAATGTGTCTTGGGGTGTTTTTCTTTGAGTCTCTTTTAGCTGGTACTCTTCGGGCATGCAGGACTTGATTGCATGTAGTCTTTAACTCTGGGATTATCTCTTTGATGATGCCTTTGACAGTTGATTCTTCCTGGAGATCCCCTACCTGGGCCTCTGGGACTCCAATGATTCTTATGTTGTTTCTGTTGAGTTTATCAAAGACTTCTATTTTCATTTGTTCACATTCCTTGAGTATTTTTTCTATTGCCTGATCGTTTTTCTTAAGATTCTTTTCCAATTTCTTCTGCTATGTTGAGTTTTCCTGCATCTCATTTTCCAGCACTCTGATTCTGTCCTCAGCTGCTGTTACTCTGTTGAGGAGGCCATCCACTGAGGTTTTCAGTTGAGCTACCATGTTTTTCAGATCTGTTATTTCAGTTTAGAATTTTCTGATTTCTGTCTTTGTGTTCTGTTCAGATCGATCTATGCTTTCTTTGAGTTCCACAAACATCTTCCATATTTCTCTTCTAAACTCCTTATCTAAGAGATTAATCAGATGGTTGGAATTTTTTTAGGTCATCCGCACTATCATCTTCATTCTCTGTGCATGGTGTTTGCCTGTGAGGTTTCCCCATTGTCACACTTGTAGTGTGATTTTATTTCTGCGTGTTGTGGTGGGGTTCATTTGTTAGAAAGAGTGTGCGGCTGCGAAGCGAAGCAGAGTGGTCGTGCTCTTCTGGAGCCTCTGGGAGAACTATTTTTCTGGGCCCTCTTGGGCCCAGTCCCAAGAGGTTCAGGAGACAGGACAGTGGAAAAACACACACAGGCAACACTTACAGTTTCTCACAGTCGGGAAGCACTGAAAGGGTGTAGATATTCCCAGCCTGACATCACAAAGATGGGACTTGCCTTTCTGCAGAATACTGCGGATAGCCGGTTTTCATGGTCAGACACAGTTCCTTGGCATTCCGACCCTTGGATGAGCCTCTGGGAGAGCTATTTTTCTCTGCCTGTTTTGGCCCAGTCCCAAGAGGTTCAGGAGACAGGACAGTGGAAAAACATGCACAGGCAACACTTAGAGTTTCTCCTTATTTCCTTATTTTTTTTTTGCAATGTTTGGGGTTTGCATTCTTTGGTGTGGGTTTTGCACACACAAGACTGAAGTGAGCAATGTTTAGTGTGGCCCTGTTGATCATAAAGAACAGTATTAAGATTATACTTGAAAATCAAAGAACTGAACACTTGTGGATGTCACTCTCTCCCAGAAAAAAGACAAAAAAAAAATCAGTAGTTCAGGAACACTTTCAAAAAGGTCATAGAGGTGGATATACTTTTCAACTTATCATATGAGGTCAGTATTACCCAATATTAAAACCCAGTGAGATACACAACAGGTGAAGGAAACTACAGAAGTATCTCTTATGTTTATATTAACTAAAAATCCTGACAAATTTTAGCAGTCCCTGTATGTAAAAGGAATTATACTTCATGTCCAAGTGAAATTTACCTCAGTAATACAATAGTTAACATGCCCCCTCCCTAGTCATCAGAAGAACATCAATAGAGAGAAGAGGAGGAAGAAGAGGGTTAAAGTAAAACCTAATCAACCCAGGGAAAAGGAAATTACCCAACTCTAGTCAGTGACCATATTCCATCTAAGAGGTGAATATAATTAAAAAGCACTTGTCAAGTTTACAGCCCAGGGATGTTGGCTTATCCAAAATCTTAAATTTAATCACAAAATATATAAATCATACTCTCTGGGGCTGGGTTTGGGGTGCTAGCTCAACGGTCAAGATCACCTGCCTTGAGTATTGAGGGAGACAGTTTGATACCCAGCTGAGATAGCCCCTGTGCACTGCTCAGTACAATCTTGGGCCCTGAGCATCATCAGGCCCAAGCAGTACCTTGCTTGCTTGACACGTGCTTTTCCTTTATTTTCATCTCTGAGATGGAATATGGTGACTGACTAGAGTGGGTAATTTCCTTTTCCCTGAGTTGATTAGGTTTCACTTTCACCCTCTTCTTCCTCCTCTTCCCTCTATTGACCTTCTTCTCATGACTGTGGAGGGGCCATATTAACTGTTGTATTACTGAGGTAAATTTCACTTGGACATGAAATATAATCCTTTTACATATAAGGACTTCTAGAATTTGTCAAGTTTTCAGCCACCTAGTTCACCAAGTATTGTGGGAGTTGTCCCTGGGCCCTTTAGGCACTTTATGCCAATTGCCTTCTCCAAATTTCTCCTCCCCCACTCCCCTATACCTTACCATCACATCAATAAGCGCCCATTTATTAGTCTTCCTTGTACCCTATATTCACATTCAACTTTCAATTTAAAAAATTAGAAAATGTCCTACAAGGTAAAGCAGTTTGGAGAGACAGAGCAAGCATCAGAAACCAGACTCAGAATGGCAAGGGTGTTGGATATAAATATAGAATTACAAAGGTCACAGTATTCTCCAAAGTAATCTATAATATTTATAGCGATATATATCTAAGTTCCATCTGTACTCTATATAGAAACTGACTAATTATTTAACCTAAAATTAATACAATATTGCAAGTGACTCAGAATAGAAAATCCAAATTAGAAAAGGAATAGAGAACGCGCATTTCCTGAGTGCAAAAATTACTGTAAGACAACAGCCATAAAGACTAAGATGAATGTGGTACTACTGTATGTATAGGCATATGGATAAATAGAATTAATTAGAGTCCAATTAAGAGTACAAAATTTTGTGGTTATGGTCAATTGACTTTCAAAAAGAATGCCAAAGATAAAAGGATAAAGTATTCAGCATATGGTACTATGAGCAGTGGCTATTAAGTCGCATGTAAGAGAATCAAGCCAGGTTTCTGCCTCATACCTTGTAATCTATTAACTAAAAATGGGTCAAAGAATGAAATTTTGTGCCAAAAGATAGCGCAGGGATTAAAGCATATGTCTTGCAAATGGCTGACCCTGATAGATCTACATCAAATGGTTCCCTGAGCAGACATGGCTGCAGCTTTGGAAGATTCTAGGTAAGTAGGCCTCCATAAAATATCACTTAGAAAAGCTTCTAACAAAGCTAAACAAAGCAGGAAAATTAAATTTAAATATTCTGAGAAGAAAATAATAGTAAATCATCATAATCATCAACTTGGCATTGGGTTTTTAGATATGGCTCCAAATCTTATCTATGACAACCACCAAAATAAAAAGGATAAATACCACTTTTCAGAATTTTTACATTTTTCTTTATGCACCATGATTTATAATGCTGTTTCATTCATAAAACAGTCTAGCATCACATCCTCCTCTACAGTATCTCCTTCCCTGCATCAATCATTTCTTCTCTATCAGCCCACTTCGTATCACTGACACATACACACATTCCCAAGATCTGGTAAACTTTCTCCAAAGACCAGCTCTCAGTTTCTGTTGCCTTTGGGCATTTGTTATTGCAATACTATGTTTCATATATGAAGGAGATCATATAAATTCTTCTAAATTGCACTTCTTAAAAATTCACACATTATGCTTCATAGGATACTGTGAAGAGAATAAACCCACAGAATGGGAGAAAATATTTGCAAATCATATGGGACTGTTTTCTAGAAATTTTTGTTTGTTTTTTTGGGCCATACCCAGTGATGCTCAGAAGTTACTCCTGGTGATGTGCTCAGAAATCACTCCTGGCTTGAGGACCATATGGGATGCCAGGGGATCGAACCACGGTCCGTTCTAGGTTAGCATGTGCAAGGCAGACGCCCTACTGCTTGCACCACTGCTCCGACTCCTCTTTCCTAGAAATTTTAAAGGACTCTTACAAGTTAGTATTACATTGTAATAAAGCAACTAAGAATAAGAATGTATCTGAATAGACATTAAAAAGGATTAAAAATGGTCATCCATGGGTTCGGAGGGATAACACAGTGGTAGGGCGTTTGCCTTGCACATGACTGACCTGAGATAGACCCAGGTTCTATTCGTGCATCCCATATGGTCCCTGGAACTTCCTAGGAGTAATTTCTAAGCGCAGAGCCAGGAATAATTCCTGAGCACTGCCGAGTGTGCCACCAAAAAAAAGGTCATCCAGCTCATAAAATAATTTTTGACTTCATTCTTTATCAGAATAATGCAAATAAAGGTTATAATGAGGCAGAGAACTCAAAGAAGTGAACTAAAGAACTGGAGCTTATAGCCAGCATGCATGAGACCCTGAGTTTAATCCTTAGCATATTATGGCCTCCCAAGCACTTCTGGGTATATTCTTGAGTGAATTTGGAGCACTAATAGGGTGGCCCTAGTAGCCTTTAGCATCACTAGGTCAGAGTATCAATACTGTATTAGGCTCAGCATAAAATTTTCTAGTTTCAAAGTCAGGAAAGTTGCTAGGAGTGGATCCCAGATGCCCTGATTTCCAGAAAAAAAAATCATAAAGAGATACCTCTTTATTAAGATGGCTGGAATTCAATAGTTAAAAAAAAATAGTAGGGCCGGAGAGATAACATGGAGTTAGGGCATTTGCCTTGCATGCAGAAGAACGATGGTTCAAATCCCAGCATCCCATATGTTCCCCGAGCCTACCAGGATCAATTTCTGAGTGTAGAGCCAGGAGTGACACCTGAGTGCTGCCGGGTGTAACCCCAAAACCAAACAAAAACAAAAACAAATAGTAGCATGAATATGAATAAATCAGAATTCTTAAATATTACTGATTATTCAAACCTCTCGGGGAAAAAAGGTTTTTTCAGTTCCTCAATGCCCAATCATATAATTATCACATGACTCAGCAAATCTATCTTGATATATAGTTGAGAACTAGAAACATACTTTCACAAAAACTTGTACATAATTAGAGACAGCAACATCATAGATAATAATGAAATATTAGAGCCATCTCAACAGTTCATTAACTGATCAATGGATAAACCAAATATGGTATATTACTTAGCGATAAAGATGAAGTAAACAACACATGCTGTAACATAGATATATCTTGAAAATATTATGCTAGTTGAAAGAAGTCATTAATTAGATGCAAAGGTACTCAAAAATATTATCAAATTGAATCCAATATTTCATCAAAAAATACCAGATGCCATGAAGTGGGATTTATTCCAGGGATGCAGGAATGGTTTAACATATACAAGTCAATCAACATAATATGCATATCAATACAAAGAAGTTAAAAGTATATAATCATATCAATAGATGCAGAAAAATCATTTGTCAAGATCCAGCACCAATTTATAATAAAAACTCTCAATAAAACTGTAATTAAAGAAACTTTCTTCAATATAGCCAACTCCATTTACTACAACAACAAACATTGTACTCAAAAGGGAAAAACTTTCCTTTAAGAACAAAATCAAGATCTACAACAAATTATATACAAAGGGGACCAGTCTTACTAGCAGTCCAGCGGGCAAAGGAGGGAAGTGTGGGATGCATGCTGGGAACAGGGGCGAAGGGAGGTCAACACTGGTGGTTGGGAATTGCCCAAATTCACTGTCACTATGTACCTTAAATATAAGTGTGAAAGACTTGTAATTCACATGTGTCTCAATAAAAATTATTAAAAAGAATAAATATCAGGCATAAGACAAGTTGCCTACTCTCATCACTTCTTTTCAATATAGTATGGAAAGTACTTGCCATTACAATTAGCTAAGAAAAATGTATCAAGGGCATCCAGATAGAAAAGGAAAAGTCATGATCTCACTTTTGGTGAATAACATATATTTGATATCCACATGATAACATGATATATTCAGAACACCTTAAAAACTGTAAAAAATGGTCCCTCAAAACAATGGATTTGTATAGTAAAGTAGTAGGCTACAAAATTAATACACAAAAGCCCCTGGTTTTCTTATATAATAATCATGAAATAGAAGAGAGTGATATTAAAAAACCAAACTCATTTACAATTGTTCCTCATAAAATAAAGTACTTAGGAATCATCTTAATTAAAAAGGTAAAAAGATCTATTAAAATATTATAAAAACACTTCTCAAATAAAAGATATAAGGAAATGGAAACCCATCACTTGTTCATGGACTGCATAGATTAACATCTTCAGAATGGCAATGCTCCCCAAAGCTTTATACAGATTCACTTCAATCCCTATAAAGAAATCCATAACATTTTTCAAAGAAATAGATCAAACACTCCTGATTTTCATATGGGAAAATATCCCCCACCCCCTGCATAGCCAAATTAATTCTTTGGAAAAATAAAATGAAAGTCATCACTTTTCCCAACTTCAAACTTACTACAAGACAGCAGTAATAATATAGTGTGGTACTAGAACAAGGACAAGCTCTCAGATTAATGTGATAGAATTGAAAATTAAGAGACAGACCTTCAAGCATAGTCAGTTAATCTTCAATAAAGGATCAAAGTATCAAGTGAAGCAAGGAAAGCATCTTTAACAAGTGGTATGCCCACATATAAAAATATAGTCCAAGGGCCCCAAAAAACAATTCTTAAAGACATCTGCACTCCTATGTTCATTATAACACTACACACAATAGCCAAAATCTAGAAACAACCCAAATTCCCCAAATCAGATGAATAAATAAACTATGGCATGTCTGCACAATGGAATACTATTCAGTAATAAGACAAGACAAAATTGTGCAATTTGTTTCTTTTTTTTTAAATATAATTTTTATTTTGATCATAGTGGTTTACATATTGTTGACAATAATATTTTAGGTAAATATTTACATAAAATCAGGGGGGATTCCCATCACCAAATTGTCCTCCCTACACCTCCGTTTTTGTCCTACTTCCCATATCCTCTTCCCTCACCCCCAGGGCTGCTAGAATATGTGGTCCCCTATGTACCTATCCTACTACATAGTAGTCTTGCACCTGTTTGGTCTTGGTGCCTCCCTTATTTCCCTCTCTAATTGGGAGGCAGGATGCAATTTGTTTCTATATGGATGAATCTGGTGAATAAAATGCAATTTGTTTTTATATGGATGAATCTGGAGAATAAAATGCTGAGTGAAGTTAGTCAGAGAAACAGAAACAGACACTTTTATGATCTCATGATCTCTCTCATATGTGAAATATAAAGAAATTTTGTAAGGGAATTAAAAAACCCAAAAGGTCATAAAAGAGCAGAAGAACTGGAGGTGTGTGTGTGTGCTCCACGCATGTGTGTGTGCGCACGCGTGTGTGTGTGTGTGTGTGTGTGTGTGTGTGTGTGTGTGTGTAAGGGGAAAAATAGAGAATGGAACAATGGAACCCTAGGACAATGGTGGAGGGAGGGGATGAGGTTTGGAACATGTAGCATGTAAAAGTTCATGCAACATAACATAGAGCTTGTTCAAATAGCCTAAAAGAAAAATCAAAAGACACAGCACATCAGACTGGTGTAAAATGCATATTTACTGAAAATATAAAACTTTCCTTTAAGTCTTTAGGAGAACCTGGTTAGGAAAAAAATCAGTTCAAAAAAAAAATCTGTTCAAACAAGAATAATGATGAAGGGCATCCAGACTAGAGTATAATAACTGCACATGCATTTATAGATATTCCAAGACATAATTATGCTGCTATGCCTGCAGTTATTGCTGACTGGGCTTATGATTTTAATGTCCTTTAGATGTGCTTCCAAAAGAGTAGTATTTTGAATAAATTTTGAAACACATAAGGGCTAAGAATATCATTCTCAGTTATAGGGTTCATTACAATAATTAGAGCTGACAGAAGCAGCAGATAAATCTCCATATCTCAGAGACTGAATACAATATAGGGTTACTTCTTGCTCATATAAAATTTGATGTAGTTTTCTCTTAAAAACTATATCATCTGACGTACAGGTCCTCTAATGAAAAAGTGTGACATAAGAGACATTGAGCTCTTATGAGCCTCAGATTAGAAGGTTCATGTACCTCTTCCATCGTCTCTCGAATGGATCAGTATGGTGACTTGGGGCATGGAGATGCCCAAAGCACTGACTGTTCTTACGAATGTTTGTCATAGTGGGATTGAGGCAAAAATAAGGGGAATTATTTCAGTCTTTTGTTGGGAGTTAGTAATGTTGGGGGGAAGCCAGAGAGAGATTGAATGCAGAGATTAAGGCACTGGCCTTTTCACAAAGTCAATCCACATTAATTTCCCAAAACCACATATAATACCCTGAGCACTGAGCCAGAAGTAAGTCTTGAGCACAGTTGAATTTGGTCCCAAACATAAAAAATAAGTTAAATTGGGGCCGGGCGGTGGCACTAAAGGTAAGGTGCCTGCCTTGCCTGCGCTAGCCTTGGATGGACCGCGGTTCGATCCCCCGGTGTCCCATATGGTCCCCCAAGCCAGGAGCAACTTCTGAGCACATAGCCAGGAGTAACCCCTGAGCGTTACCGGGTGTGGCCCAAAAACCAAAAATAAATAAATAAATAAATAAAATAAGTTAAATGAAAAATAATCATTTTGAAAGAGTGGATTCCATGTTGGCCACACAAATTTGGGGATAGTTAAAGGAAGTGGATATAAGAAAAATCCCAACATATCTGTCTAATAAATTTGGTTTTAAAGATAGATCTTAAGGGGTTAATTTGCTTTACTTCCATGTTGCTCAATCTTTGGCACCACATAACACCCTCAGCACAGAGCCTTGTTTAAATCTTCAGTAGTGCTAAATTGACCTAATACCCTCATAGCCCCCCAAAAGAATTATCCAGGAGACTTTATATCTCCAATATCCTTTCTGTCTACTGGAGAGGGAAAGATGTAAAAGGAGAGAGGCATTTTTTGTTTGTCAATGGCCCAGTTGAGGAAATGGAGACTTCAAACATAATGAAGATGGAATTCACTCATTCCTACTCTTCCTGTTCCTCACTCTACCAAGTAACTGACTAAATAAATGCATCAAATTAAGAGCTGTGATCTTTCTGCCTCACGATTCCCTGGAACTTTCTACGCCAAGGGGAAGTGCTCTCGCCTCATTCAAGGATTTGATGGTCATAGTGAAACGGAATAGCGGAAACAAGATGACTTTATTGAAGAAACAGACTGTCCCATCCTCACCCGTCTCCCCCGGGGTCATCTCAGCCGCTGCCTTCCTCCTTCCTCTTCAGGAAGCACAAAGCCTCTAAACTGGCAAGGACAATTGCATTGCAGAGCCAGGCTGGGAAAAAAGGAAAGAGAAAGTGCAATTCCTGCCAATTCTGCCTCCTTTCAGAGCACAGGTTGCCTGGAATAATTCAGCACGGCCAGAAATGGTCCTGGAGGCCATTGTCTCTGCCCAGCCAGTGGGTAATGCTTTATAAATAGCCAACAGTTTGTGCCCTGTAGCTTCAAAAACCCAGGTGAACTGAGGAGTTTATCTTCTTGATGGTAAATCAACAGATGTAACAGAGCAATGCACTTTCCTTAAACGTAACTGAAATCTTATTTATTTTTTTCTTTCAAAGCTCTTAAACAACACTCTAGCAGCATGAATGGAGTCATCGGCAAGAATTCAGGACAAGTCTCTTACTCATTTGCATTATTATTATTAATATCATTTGAGAAACTCTGAGTGACAAATGGATATGTGAACCTTCTTTCCTTTTTCTTTCTTTTTCTTTTCTTTCCTTCCTCCTTTCTTTCTTTTCCTTCTTCCATCCTTACTTCTTTCTCTTGTTTTTCTTCTTCTTTCCTTCCTTTCTCTTTTTCTTTCTTTTTTCTCTTTCTTTCTCTTTTCTTCCTTTATTTATACTTCTTTTTTCTCTTTCTTTCTTTCCTTCCTTCCTTCCTTCCTTCCTTCTTTCTTCCTTTTCTCTTTTTTCTTCTCTCTCTCTCTCTTTCTCTTTCTTTCTTTCTTCTTTATTTCTTTCTTTCTTTCTTTCTTTCTATCTTTCTTTCTTTTTTTTTCTTTCGTTCTTTTTTTCTTTTTCTTTCCTTTCTTTCTTTCTTTCTTTTTTCTTTCTTACTTTCTTTCTTTCCTTTCATTCTTCTTTCTTTCTTCTTTCTTTCTTTCTTTTTCTTACATTCTATCTTTCCTTTCTTTCTTTCTTTCTTTCTTCTTTCTTTCTTTCTCTTTCTTTCTTTCTTTCTTTCTTTCTTTCTTTCTTTTCTTTCTTTCTTTCTTCTTTCTTTCTTTCTTTCTTTCTTTCTTTCTTTCTTTCTTTCTTTCTTTTTCTTTCTTTCTTTCTTTCTTTCTTTCTTTCTTTCTTTCTTTCTTTCTTTCTTTCTTTCTTTCTTTCTTTCTTTCTTTCTTTCATTTTTTTCTTTCCTTCCAGCAGGGAAATGTCCTTAAATTTTGGTGAATGAGAGAGTTCCCTATTTTTTTTTTTTTTTGGTTTTTGGGTCACACCCGGAGGTGCTCAGGGGTTACTCCTGACTGTCTGCTCAGAAATAGCTCCTAGCAGGCACGGGGGACCATATAGGACACCGGGATTCAAACCAACCACCTTTGGTCCTGGATCGGCTGCTTGCAAGGCAAACGCCACTGTGCTATCTCTCTGGGCCCATAGTTCCCTATTCTTGACCCTGCTTCTACTATAAGGTATATGTGTCTCAGGCAAAAGAAAGTATTTTGTGACACTTTGTCTCTCCGCTACCTATTTCTGTCAAAAGCACAACTGAAAAGAGGATGACAGAACAGATTGTACCTGTGATCCTGGCCTCTCAGATGCAAAATAAATGTTGCTAAATAAATTAATGATAGTAGAGATCGAAGTCAGAACTATAGTTTCTACATTTTAGTAGATCAAAATACTGTCAGTGAGATATGACTGTCATACAAATCATGAGAAACATAAATGAGCCTAATTTATTTTAGAGCTTCATATATACTTCATATGTGATATACTTCTTAGCTAATTAATCATTGTGATGCATCCACTCTTTCAGAAAAGAGGAAACATGATGCGAGCTGAATGGTTGAGGAAATGTTGAAGAAAGTGTTATAGAGTAGATAATATTTCAGTACAATATGACTAATAATAAGGTGGGGGTACTTTTAGAGGATGGAGATCAACACTCTGTGTGAAGGCATACCACCATGATAGCAGTGGAAAAATACTGATGGGAATTCACGTGAGGTTTATGAGGAGCAAAGAAATAGTGAGAAATAAGGATGGAGAAATCTAACTGGGTCCCAACTTAGGAGGATTTTAGAGAACATTTCCAGAAAAGTGAATGTGAAACATGGAAATTATAGAACTGAAGTGAAATCTTTGGAAAAAGGGGAGGAGTAGAAGGTGTCTGACTCCTTTCTATGTCTCCAGCCATCCACAGCCATTTTCTAAGATATCTCTTATTATGTGGTAGAAGTAATCATGTCCATATCCTACACATTGTGCTATTTTCCACTTCCACATCATTGCTAAAAACTATCTTCTCTTCCTGGAAGTCTCTCTCTCTTTTTCTCTCTTTTTATCTCACACACTTTGCTCTTCTACTCTTCTATTAAGCTTTCTTTCTATTCATCCATCTCTTAATTCAGTAAAGAACATTTTTAAAAGACTCGTAGTATCAAATACCTTACTGAATGGGTTTATACCATTTAACCAAGCAAGTGATAGCTATCTTCAGTTGGGCAAGATTTGTATAGCAGCTCTCACACAAAGCCCTTGCTTCACCTTCAAATCTATCATCTAAGAATATTACATCTTTTTTTGTGTTTCGGGGACATACCCAGCAGTGCTCAGGGGTTACTTCTGGCTCTGCACTCAAAAAGTGGCAGGCTCGGGGGGGGGGGGCAATATGGATTACTGGGGATTGAATCTGGGTCAGCAGCATGCAAGTCAAATGCCCTACCTGCTGTGATATCACTCTGGACCTTCTGTATCTTTGTATTTTTAAGGCTCACCATTCCAGTGACTGGGGTGAGAATGAAAGGTATAGATGCCACACATTTGGATCAAGTTTTGCAAATCTTTATTTTTTAAAATTGAGATAATATGATTTATATTATAGTTAATATTTATGTTTTCGGTGTTCAATTTATCACAAACCCACAACCATCAAAGTATTAAAGATATTCCACCATTATCTGAATATCAATTACAGGTTTAAGCCTACCTTCTATCCCAACACTCCATTTCTTGTTAGATTTGTTTTTGTGATTAGAATTCAAGGGTTTTATTATTATTGTTATTAAACTGTTCATTTTCTTGTTGTCTATATACCATGTATGAGTGTGATGATCTAGTATTTGTCCTTTCCCTTCTAAGTTATTTTGTTTTATATGACCCCCTCTTGTTCCATCCAAGTTGTAGTAAAAAATGAGTTCATCTTTCTTATACCTAAGAATTATTTCATTATGCATATAAATATAAGTTTTTTATTCATCTATTATTGGACTTTTGGGTTGTTTACAGATCTTGACTATTGTAAATAATGCTTCAGTGATCATAGTAGGTGTGCACCTCTCTTTTAGAATTAATCATTTTGTGTTCTTAGAATAGTTGCCAAGTAGTGGAATTGCTGGGTCATACTGGAATTCCATTTTTAGTTTTCTGAGAATTCTCCATACTATTTGCCATAAAGGGCTGAACCAGATGTTATTCCCACTAACAATGAATGATAATTTCTTTTTCACCACATACCTGCCAATACTCATTGTTTCTGGTCTTTTAGAAATAGGCTATTTTCACTGATGTGAGGTAATGACTCATCATTATTTTAATTTGCATTTCATGGATAATCATGATGATGAACAGTTTTTAATGTGCCTGTTGACCATCTGTATGTCTTCTTCAAAGAAATGTCTGTTCATATCCTTTCCCCATTTTTGATGGATTGCTTTTTATTGCTAAGCGTTGTGAATGTTTTGTATGTCTTGGATATTAACCTTTTCTCAGATTATCACATGTAAATATCTCCCTCCATCCAATAGGATTTCTTTTTAGTTTAGAGATTTGTGGACAATTCTCTTTAGTTTCATATAATCCTGTTGGTAATTTTGAATTTTTTTCTTTGCCAATAATTGGTTCACATAAGATATCTCTAAGGTCAAAATCATGCAATGTTAATAACTTTTGTAAGTTCTGGTCTGGGGTTCCTGCCTCTTGCAGAGAACAATAGAGTCTAACTTATCTACACTTCACAATTTTTGAACAAAAAAGGGCAAGTTGTTAGGTTACATCTTATTTTACCTAAAATAAAGATCATCCCTTGTTCCTTTGTATTTTTGTTTACAATTTAGATTTACCCCAAAACAAAGAATGGTCTTAGTGTAAACCTGGGTGAGACTGGCTCAGGACAGCCTGAACTATTTGTCCTTACTGCCCTACCCAGGGTTGGTCTCAGTACTAATAAGAATGACAATTCTGGCAGGCAGCTGGCTCTCCATATGAAGTTGAAGACTGCCAGACTACACATGTTTCACTGTAAGCGTAGTTTGGATTATTTCATGTGCAACCCTGATTCAGACTCATTCACCTGGGGTTGGAGATATGGCACATGGAGTGATTTTACAATGCAAAGTTCTCACAATGTATTTTATGGATCCTCTATGTATTTTACAAATTCTGGTCTATTATCAAGGTCAAGTATTTTAATGTAATTCTCTTCTATTCTGAAGCTGAATGTATCCTTCAATGAGGCCTAAAGGGGTGGCAAAGACACAAGACAGATCTTTGAATCAATTTATGAAGAGAATTAGCTACTTGCCACTATGGAAACCTACCATGGACGAATCCATAAGTGGCAATCTTTTTATTGTACTTAGGTTGTGCTTGTTGAGATTTCTTTGTCATAACCTAACTGATAACCCAACCTACAATAGAGCCTAATTTACAATCCAACATACAACCCAAACTAATACTTGGGCTGGAATAGTCAGGAAAGACCTCACTAACAAGGCTGTGCTAGATGTGAATAGTAAATGAGAAGGAACCAGCCAAGCCAATAGCAGGAACACTTCTGGCAGTAGGAGCAGCAAGACAGAAGGCCCTGAGCCAAGAAAGAACATAGCATGTTAGAAGAACAACAAAAAAAGAAACCCATATGGCTAGAGCATAGTAAACAGGGAAGAGTGGAAATAGATGTGGCTGAAGAAGTAAATAGGCACCAAATCTCTTTCAGCCATCATCTCTTCTTACAAGTCACCTGCACATTCATATGCTTCATGGTTCAGTGACCCATACTGAGCTCTCATGCTCACCAAGTATGCAGGAGTTACTACCTTTTCATTCACCTTATGATTATTTATGTCTTCCAGGAATCTCAAACTCAATTTACCTGGGGGTCGCAGGAGGCAAAGTCGAGGTGATCCTTGAGTGCAAAGTCAGTAGTAAGCCTTGAACATTGGGGGGTGTGACCCAAACAACTAAAACAAAACAAAACAAAAAAAGATTTCTCTAGGGCAGGGCCACAAAAGGTTGTACAGAAGGCTGCAAACGACCCGCAGGCCGCGAGTTTGAGAACCCTGCAAGTGAGTGAGTCTTCTAGACGATAAGCTTTGCTGGGAGAGAGGGCAGAGATCCATTCATCTTTGTATGTAGCATGCTGAGCTGTATAGGTGCTCCAAAACATCTTGGGTATACATAGATTAAATAATGGTGACATTTCAGGTTTTTCCCAAGATAATGGCTGGTGTGATGATAGTTGCATTTGGCAGCAAACAAGTATTCTAAAGGCACAACTTCATAAACCTTGCAATTTTTACTACTGCCATTTGACCCCCTTTTAAGAAGTCCTTCCCTCCCCCCAACAATTTCTCCTTCAGATTCTTTCTAAGGATGACCCAATTCTAACCAAGATTTCTTCCAAATAACAGGTTGTTGGGAGCCTTCATTAAAGAGGAAGGCTTCCCCTTCAATGAAAATGACTGGAAACAGTGAAAAGACACAGTTTGAAGAGAGGGCCCCCCTGGCAATACAATGACCCAGTTAGGAACCAAAACAAAGAACAAACCAATCAGGGGAATAAAAATCATCTCTTCCCCCATCTTCTACCAAATGCAGTGATTTCTATTAAGTTTTAAACTAGGGAAGCTAATTTAATTTTATGAAATTGAAAAATTCCCGTCCCTCCCTCAAAAGTTCTTAGTAGAGATGTGGAAATGTAATTGTATTCACTCTAAAGAGGTGAGGAAGTCAGACTTTGGTGCTCAATTCTCTAGGGCTCATTTTTACATCCTCTCTCACCTTCCTTCCCTCTGCTCTTCCCTGTACATTCTAGAATATTCACCTTCACCATGTCACTCTCAGAAATAAAAATATCCCCAGCAACAACTCTCTGCAAATTCATTTTAAAATAAATTGGGTGCTGGATAAAACAGCCAAGGGACAGTGGGGACAGTCATATCCTTGAGGAAAATGTTTTTGTTATTACAATTCCTACTGATTTATTTCCTAATAACAGAGTAATAGTAAAAATATATTTCTCTTAAAGTCTGGGAGTAAATAATATTTCTTAGAGTTTGAAACATGCAGAAGTTAGAAAGTTTTGGTCTGATTTATTTTTAGAATGTTTGTAAATTATCTCCCTCTCTCGTTTGTATTTAAATTAAAATCTGTCTACAAATCTTTGAGCTAAACGGAAGGAATAAACATCATGAATTTTTTCCTGTGATTTCAAGTACTGATGTCTTACAAGAACATTCATATTTCTGAGAACATAAGTTATCCCTTGTTCAGGAGGTTGGCTCCAGACTATCCAATCTTGCACATACCAGACACTCATTTGATGGATAAGACCACCTGCCATGGCTTCAAAAAGTCACTGGGGGTGAATCCTAATTACTTATGTTTTAACACAAGCTAAACTAGCCTTCCTTCCTTCCTTCCTTCCTTCCTTCCTTCCTTCCTTCCTTCCTTCCTTCCTTCCTTCCTTCCTTCCTTCTTTCCTTCCTTCCTTCCTTCCTTCCTTCCTTCCTTCCTTCCTTCTTTCCTTCCTTCCTTCCTTCTTTCCTTTCTTCTTCCTTCCTTCTTCCTTCCTTCCTTCTTCCTTCCTTCCTATACCCTTCCTCCACCCTTCCTTCTTTCCCTTCTTCCTTCCTGTTTCTTTTCTCCTTCCTTTCTCCCTTCATCCTCCCATCTCCCTATCTTTCTCCTTTCCTCCTGTCCTTCCTTCTTTCATCCTTGCCTTCTTTTCTTTCTTCCTTCTTCCTTCCTCCTTTCTCTATTTCTTCCACTCTTCTCCCATCCTTCCTTTTTTCATTTTTCTTTTCTTTCCTTTTTTCTTCCTCTCTTCCTTCTTCCTTGTCTCCCTCCCTTCTTTCTCCCTTTCTTACTTCAACCTTTTTCCTCCCTTTTTCCTTTCCATCCTTCTTTTTGCCCTCCCTTCCACTCTTCTGCCCTTCATCCTTTTGTCCCTTCCTTCTTCCCTACTCCCCTTCCTCACCTCCTTCTTCTGTTCCTTCCTCTCTTCCTCACCTCCATCCCTTCTTCCTTCTCTTCCTCAAGTCCTTCCTTCCTTCTTCCCCCTTATCTTCCTCCTCTCCTCTCTTCCTTACATTCCTTCTTTCTTCCTCCCTCTCTTCCTTCTGCCTTTCTTTCTCCCTCTTTTCTTACTTTTTTCCTCCTACCCTTCCTTCCTTCATCACTTACCCTCTCCCTTTCTTTCTCCCTTCCTTCTTTCCTCCCTTTCTCTCTTCGATCTTTTCTCCCTCCCTTCCTCTCTTCCATCCTTTCTCTCTCCCTCTTTTCTATCCTCCCTCCCTCCCTTTTTTTCCCTTCCTCCCTTCTTTCCTTACTTCTTTCCTTTTTTCTTCCTTCCTCTCTTTTACCCTTCCTTCTTTCCTCACTTTATTCTTTTTATGCTTCCTACCTTCCTTCCTCCTTCCATTTATTTTCCTCATAGGCAAATCAAGACTTCACACATGTAAGGCAAATGCTTTGTTAGGCTACATCTCAACCCCTCAATTAATTAATTTAGAAGTTTGTAGAGAAAGATGCAGGCAATAGAAGAAGACATAATTTAACATTAGAACATTATTAATGAGTGCTGATAAGCAAACATTTTTACAGAAGTGTTCTAATTTTTTTTTGATCCACCAGAGATGAGAGAGTAGAATATGTAGCATGGACAGAGAGATTAGCTTTGATTTTTGGTTTACTGGGTTTCAGTTTCTTTGGGCTTCATTCATTCCTTCTCTCCCACAGCCTTTTCACTTACTCTCAATATTTCATGATGGGTTATGAATAGCCCTTTTTGGTTTCATTGTAGTTTTGTTGTTCCAGGAATCAAACTTGGGGTCTCATACATGGAAGAACATACAGTTCTCTATAATTGAAATTGTATCCCTGGCCTCATAACTATTTGCATCCTCTGAAATTTATATTTCTGAGCTATAACAAGGTAATTGTAGCTTTGTAATTTCTTTCCACTATATATGAGATGAGTCTGTTTATTGTTCTAGCAAACTGTCATTTTCATTGCAAAGAATACTATTCAACAAATTGGTTCTGATTTATCAGAACAGTAAGAAAACAAAGACCTTAAGTCAGAATTGGAATGCACACTACAGACAAGTACTTTGTTATTTTCTTTTATTTTGATTCTCTTTCCAGCATTTTTAACTGAATCTTGGCAACCTGTTGACAGTCACCTCACGGTTCAATGGTTTTTCTTTTCTAGAAAATACCATGTAGGGTTTTTTTTCTGTGTCCCTTTTATGACAGGCACTAAAAATACTGCTCCTGTCCAAGAAAGGCACTTGTTTCTCCTCCCACCTGCCACCTAAAACATTCCAATGTTATATTTATATGCCCAAATGGCATCAAACTAAAAGCAAATTTTACAATAGTTAAAACATGAAAGCAGTTGAAGTGTCCATCCGTAGATGACTAATAAATAAAAAAATGATGTGATAAATTTATACAATAGACTCTGATTCAAACTATTTTTGAAGAAATTGTGAGGAAATTTTTCTGGGGTAGCAAAGATAATACAGTGGATAAGGTGCTTGTTTTGCATGCAATGGACTTGGGTGTGATCTTCTGAATCTCATATGATTCCCTGTGTACTGAGAGATGTGATTCCTGGGTGCAGAGCCAGGAGTAACTCCAGGTATGACCCCAAAAATGAAACAAAAAGACAAAAAATACCAATGCTTCTTTTTACAACAAGATGGAACTCAAGAAAATTATGTAAAACAAAATAAGTTTGAGATGAGACAAATACTGGATAATATGCCTATTAGGATATAAAATTGATAAACAGACAAAAGAAAATAAAGACACATTTTTTATTTTTATTTTTTTTATTAAAACTAAAGTTACCCAGGGAGAAAGAAATGAGTGAGGGAAAAACAAAGGTTGGAGTTCGAAAAAATAAAAGTGGATAAGAAATTGCCACTAATTTATATGGAAATAAAATTAGTGTCCTAGACACAAAAGATAACCTACCAAGTAACACTCAGTAACACATAAAAACCTTCAAAAATATAATAAAAGAGGGAATGCTTTGATAAATAAATTGATTGTATATAGTAGTTCCTACGGAAGGAACTCAGCTATACTACCTTAGCCCTCCAGGCACCCCAACTTTAGAATAACTGTCTAAAACTGTTTTTAGTTTTTATCATTTGTCATAAAAGCAAAAATCCTCTCTTGATTACTTTAAATTCTTGAAAACATGTACCATGTAAAAACTTTGTAGAAGCAAAGTGACATAACACAAACTATTGAAAAGTAGGGGGATACCTGTGCTTTCATGTCAGGAAAAATGCTTTTTAGTTCTCAGTATCATATCATTTTCATATCAATTTCATCATGGATATCACCAGTCAACAACCCTCTTCTTTGTTTTTATTTTACTTATGTGAAGAACAAGGTTTTTACAGTTTTATACTTTTAGGGATCAAAAAGAAGAAAATATTGGTGCAGCAAATTTTTCATCTACTAGAAAAGTTTCCAAAATGCCTTACAGAACTATCTTTGTTAAACATTTGCTTTTAGAATTTCTTAACAATGATATACATTTTTGAGTCATATTTATGTGTTTGTAACAGAAGGTAGCAAGTCTAACCACACTGTACTCATATAATACATTTTTTATAAATGAAAGAATAAAAATAAGTCAGTACAGGAAAATTTTAGTATTGTCATAAAGCTATAGAAACATTGCAGACATAGCAATAGGAGAAGACAGTTATTAGTACAGTTTCACCTCAAGGGTTGAGATGTTTTTCAAAACACTATCCTAAAAATTAAAGTCATAATTATTGCTGCATTTTCCCAGGCAGATGAATCCAAGTCAAGATTAACCACTTTTAAGGTAGGTTCAGTCTATCACACGCACTATGGATATGGCTTTTTCTTTATTTATGACCTGTGTGCATGTTCCTGTTGCCTTTGAAGGCAAAAATCCAAGAAGCATATTAGGAATAGATTCCTCAATATACTAGAGTTAAAAGAAGAAATAATAGAGCCAAAGAGTTAGTACAGGGGTTAAGGTTCTTGCCTTCATGATACTGATCCTGGTTTGATCCCCAGGACTGAATATTATTGCCAAAGCACTGCTAGGTATGACCCTTCCCCAAAAAAGAAAATTTATAGATTTGTTTCCTATCACATTTCTCAGGATATTTTACTAAATTTTTCTAAAAGCCTACTTTTTTGAAAGAAGTGATTAGCACTAGGAAGGAAACCCAAGTGATCCTCCAAGATCCTTTGGGGGCTTCTTCTCTTGATGATTATCATTGATTTTCACCTGACCAACTACTAAAAATTTTTGGAAAGGAAAAAGTAACTGTACTATTTCCTTTCCCAGGCTCTATACAAAATTATCAAGTTAGTATATACGACAACTCAAAGCAATATTCTCAAGTTATCTGGGTAGAAATTTAGGTCCAGAGAACTGAAGAAAACTGCCTAATGCATAATGTATAAATATCCCTTAAATATAAATTCACACTCTAAACACTTGAATGCAAAAGCTTATTTTCTGAGGAGGGGACACATTTAACTGAAAGGATCAATAGTTGGATGGTACTGGGCTTGAGAGTTCTGTGGTGATCATATTGTAGATATGCAAACATTGAACTATATTATCAGATTCTTGTTATCTATATATAGTTGTAAACCAATGTTACTTTTAAAAAAAAAACAAGCACCTCAGGAAGCTCACCACAAAGAGTGATGAGTTTAGTTAGAGAAATAACTACATTTTGAACTGTCCTAATATTGAGAATGTATGAGGGAAATGTAGAGCCTGTTTAGGGTACAGGCGGGGGTTGGGTGGGGAGGAGGGAGATTTGGGACTTGGGTGATGGGAATGTTGCACTGGTGATGGGTGGTGTTCCTTTTATGACTGAAACCCAAACACAATCATGTATGTAATCAAGGTGTTTAAATAAAAAAAAAAATTATGCATTAAAAAAAAAAAAGAAAATATAAAAAAAAAAAACAAACAAGCTTGTGTTCTTTTGCCACAATTACTTTTGTGTATAGAAAATGACTGGAGTGGTCAAACAAAGGCATGAAACACTTCCATTTCCAAGGTACCATGATATAACCACCCTGAATGGTGAATAAGAGGAGAAACTGTAAAGAGACTTTCCTGCTGATGATAGATATAGCGCCTCCACAGAAATGGTTCCTCATTGGTATCTGGATAGGGACACCTTTTAGAGACAAAGGGGAAGACATCACTAACCAAAGTCTACTAATTCCTACCTACCACAGGTAGAATTAATAATTTTTCTCCGGGGGAAATCCAGAAGCCCTCAAATTACAAGGACCCCCCACCCCACCACTACCAAGTTCTTGTTCTCAGAGTCTCAGAGAAGGAAAATTTTCATCTTATTTTTGTTTGTTTTGTTGTCTGTTTAATTGGTTCATTGATTGGTTTTGGTTTGGGGGCCACACCCGATGGTGCTCAGTGGTGACTCCTACCTTTACACTCGCTCAGAAATCACCCCTTGTGGACTTGGTAGACCATGTAGGATGTCAGGAATCGAATATGGGTGACCTGTGTGTAAGGCAAGCTCCCTAACCCCTGTGCTATCGCTCCAGTCCTCTTTTCTGTTTTTAATTCTATCCTCCTCTATTTTGAGCTTCAAGGATTTCAAGGAAAACAATTAGGGGTTTGGATGGGGAGGTGTAAACTGGTGTGTGTTTATCATTTTCCTAATAATCATTTCGCACTGATTTCATCTGTTCAAACCAAGACAGTTTTAGTCTGGCCTAATACAGCGGCAGGAAGTCCTACCTCTAGTTCAGTCATCATTTTTCTTTTACCCATTCATTGGTCAGAAAATTTGCTCTGAGTATTGTAAAAACCACCAGAGACTTCTAGCTCCTTGGCAACCAGAACCATCCATTAATGTTGTACTCTTGACTCCTAGTGTGTTGGTGTTTACACAAGTGCTGATAAAATTGACCAAATCATTGAAATTGTGGAGCTACACAGAATAGAGAGGTTGTAACCCAAACCCCTCATTTGACAGAAAAGAACAGGAGAAGCCAAAGGGACTAGCCAAAATAGGCAAGTAGAGAGTGGGACAGCCAAGATTTAAAGCCAAATCTGGTTTATTGTTCTGTGCTACACAGTCTCAGAATTGAAGTAGGCATACTATTAGTGACTTTTAATAACTTGGCTCTGCTTTTAGAATCATTGAGGATAGTACATAATTTGCAGACTAGCTTGTCAATGATGAAAGTTCTCCTAAAGAGATTTGGCAACATATAAAGCACTCTATCACATTAGATACTTTCAGATTCAAGTGATCAAATCCAAGTCAAAGGACTTTATAAATAACTATATTGGCTCCTAGTTGGAAGTCTACCTATAGAACAAATTTTATACCTGACTTTTTATATCAAATAGTATGTTTCCTGTGAATAGATGCCTCTTTCCTCCTCCTACTTCTTATATCTGAAGCTCTCTTTCTCAAAGGAAGTGACTTCATAAGTACCAGATTTTACATATTCTGCAATTCAAAGTAAGGGAAAGTATCTCTTTATGTATTTTTTCTGTTGGGGAGCAAACAAACTTAACCGAAGCCCCTAATAAACACCCTTTGTATTCATTCTAGTGGTGGACTTGAGTCATGAAACCATTCCTGAACAAATGTAACTATCCAAGTGAAGGCAAAGCACTGATTAACTATAATGTGGATTAAGTTTCTGGCATGGGGCATGGAATTACCATGATTAGACCAATCATGTTTCATCCCAGGAGGTCGAGGTCCATCAATAGCAAACAATGGCAGAGGAATAGTATGAATGTTGAAGAGAGAAATTCTCAAAATCCCCTAATAGGTAGAATATTTTTCTTAGTAGCACAGTGATCTTCCTAAAATATATTTATAAAATGACAATAGAACATATGGAAACACAGATGTCAGATTGGAAGGTACTTGAGGTAAAGCAAGTACATAACTTAGTACTTTTTTTTCCACATGTGATTGTTAATTTTGTGCTTCAACTTGACTCGTAAAAAGATGGTCACACAACCAGAAATTATTCTTCTGTACTTGTCTTTGGGGTGTTTCTAGAAGATATTGGCATTTAAATTGGCAAATACTAAAAAAAATTTGCTTGTACCAATGACTGATGTGAGTGGGCAATATTCCCTTAAGAGCCCTAATAAACATAAAAGTGGACAAAGGAACTCTCCCTGACTGCAATGGAACATCTATCATTTCTTCTCTTGGATATCAATCCTTACAATTCTCAGACCTGTACACTCAATGTGAACTAAACTACCAACTTTCCTGGATCTCCTGTTTGCAGATGGCAGATTGTGGGACTTCTCGGCCTCTATAACCATGTGAAACAGTTTCTATAATAAAACTCTTTCCCTCTCCAGTTGGCATAGATAGATTTAGACATAGATATAGATATAGCTAGATATAGAGCTAGATATGGATATGGATATAGATATAGATGATATAGACATCCGATTATATTCTAGTGGGTTCTGCTCTTCTGCAAAGCTCTAACTAATATATCATCTTTAGAAACAATGACCATTCAGCCATGATAAAATGCTTTATTAGATATGAAAAAGTCTCTCTTATGAAAAATGTTCTTGATTTTACTCCTTACTCTAAACTTCTCCTTCCAAACCACATTCTTGCCACTGTCATGATCTCTCATCCATTCCTAATTCGATTTATTTTTTCTATAGTCAATAACAACAACAACAACAACAATAATAATAACAAGGTATACCCTAGTTGAAAAAGAAAAAAATTGCCATTTGAATATAGGGGTTTTATAGAGTTATGAGGGAAAACCATTACAATGTGATTTTTTTCAAACTTTGAAACTTCCTTGGTTTCTCTTTTTTATATTCTGTTTTTGTGAAAGTTTCAGAGAGTTGTGGTTATATCATAGGTCATTTCTATTTATAGAAACTTAAACATAACTTGTGAGCTGAATAGATGAAGGTCATACAATCAGAGAGGGAGAGGTAGAACTCAGGTTGCTACTTTTTTTAAGTTTCTTTATATTAGAAAAAAAAACACAGGCAATATTGGCTTTAAAATCGCTTCATCTAATTTTATCATTTCTTTCCTAAAAGCATAATAAAGGATTTTGCAGAGGAGTTCTCCTTTACCATTCATATTTCCATGGAAGAAATTGTTTACTTTTTTTTTTTAAGTAAAGGACTTTACTAAAGAATAGTGAAGTCAACTCCTCAATAGGTGCATTCAGTTTTATTCTCATCTAATTTGCTTTTCAGACTAATAGTTAAATTTTCCAAGCCCCACTCCAGGGCAAAGAAAATACGGCTCGCTTTGTCAACAGCAAATAAAACATGGGTAACTAATTTGTAGTCAGAATGTGTATTCATCTTTCAGCATCTATTATGAATCTATTATGAATCAAGCTATACTTGGCATATCTGTGAAAGAGCGTGTGAAGCTTTCTTGCGGAACAAAAAAACAATAACACTCATATTCATGGATTTGATATTCTGAGATAGCCATATGTGACTAGTATGTCTTCAAAATATTTTATTCTGTTGATACAGAAAAGGTTTGAAAATGTTGTTTTCTTGGCCTCTGATGTTCAAGGAGGCTAAAGAACTGGCAGCCTGGATTGTTTTCTTTTATTTATATGCAGAACTTATCACCAAAATACCCTTCTGACATAACATGTTGATCATGTCTGCAAGAGCCAAAGTATATGCCCTGTTCTTTAGGGGACACAAAAACCACTTGTCTTTAACAAAACATAATGGTTAATAAATTGGAAATCAAATGGGCCTTTACCAGTGCTCAGATAGGAAGTTATTTTTAATAGAGCCAAGGAATTAAATAGGATTATCATGTTTCTGGGTTAAGTTTGGAATATCAACCGAAGAAAATGTTGTGTCATGGAGAAAAGGAATATATACATATTTTATTTAATAGAAGTTCACCTAGTAACAGACAAGATTTAAGGCAAAATTATATTCAGAGCTGGAGATTAAGGAGAAAATAAAACAGGGGCGATAAGTGAGTAACATTAGTCAAAGGAAAATTAGGTCAATGTATAGTTTCTATGGAATTTGAGATGCAGAACTTTCAGTTAATGAGAACATTTGACCTAAACAATGTGCAGAGATAAATTGTATTTTGAAAAACAAAGCAAATGCAAACCTCCGACTTTAAAGTCAGAGAACTAAAGATTCAAGCATTTACATTTCAAAAGTAGTTTTCCACCCCCAAGCACCGACCAGGTGGTCCCAGTGGTTCCCTGAAGCAGAGGGCCCAAGGCAACAGCCAATGGCTTGCTTTTGAGTCCTAGAATTCAATTGAATGACATGCTTGACCAAGATCTTTGAGAGTGAGCCTTGGATCACTGAGCAGCACTGGCTAGTCTCCCTAAAAAATATATAGTTTTTATTTTACAAAACAATTGATTACATGATTCTTTAGAATAGTGAAACTTTCACATATTGTCTAGAAAGTATCAGTCTTAGAAATTTATCCAGAACATATAAAAATACTAATTTAAAAAGATATGTGTTGGAACTATAAGAAAGATAGTAGAGCTGGTAGAATGTTTTACTTGCTGCTGATCGGTGTTCAATGTCCAGCACCACCCCCAAACACTATCAGGCATAATCCTGAGTGCAGTCAGGAGTAAACCCTGTGTACTGCTACATGTTGCAGAACAAACAAGCAAACCAAAAATCACACACACACACACACACACACACACACACACACACACACACACACACACACACACACACACACCAAACAGGAGGCAGGGAGGAAGCAGTTGCTGGTAGAAAAGAGGTAATATGTTAATCCTAAAACTGAAAAGATCCAAGGGTCAAATATGTCCAATAAATGACATATCTTTATTGGGAAATTGTCATTTCACTGTCTATATTTATAGTTTAAGTGACATTATTCTGTAGTTCTTTCCCCCTTCAAGACTTGTCGTTGACATTTATTCTAATGATAAATGTTAGCGTCTTCTCCAAACAGGTGATTAACCGACCTATAAGGCAAAAGTTTCCAGGGTTGTTGTGGAATTTCGAAACCTCCTCTAGGCAGTCTGGCTATAGGTTTTCTTCATGCTATTTTTCACCATCTGCTTTACCAGTCATTTGACTGTGTGTGTGTGTGTGTGTGTGTGTGTGTGTGTGTAATAAAAAAATAACCTGTGTCATCTAAAAGAAAGCTTTCTTCTTGAGTTTTCATAAAGTCAAAGTAAATCTGAACTTCAGAATCATATCTTCAGAGATGTTCTAGATTGTTCTTCACAGGTAGCTTCTAGACAGTTAAGTTTCCAGGGAAAGTACAGAAGTTTTGCTTTTAAAATAAGCAGTACAGGTATCAAGTCACCTCAATTTTTACTTATAAGCTTTGAATAGCTGAATTTAAAAACTGTGTCTTTAAGTTATTTTTTCTGCTGAAAGTTTTTTTTGCAATTTATTTTTGCATTTATTGTTGGATAATGATGTACTACAGAAAGATATAAAACACAAGCTGTCTCTTATTCTGTTTAGTGATAAAATGCTCAGTTAAAAACAGGTTATGTTGCCTGCCCTTAGCATCCTGAGCTGATATCGTATTGTTCAGAATAGTACATGTCACCCTAAATAATTTCATATGCATCTGTTTTATTAGTAGGTGCTAATTAAACATGCATCTTGTGGGATGACTTTACATCAGATCATTTTGCAGTTTCCCATATTATTTATGTAACACTTTGGGATCTGTGGGTCCCAAATCCTTCTAGAAACTTTTCCACTTAAAGTTATTAATGGAAAGTGAAGTCCATTTTCTAATGATATTTTTCTAGACATGCTAGGAAAAAAAATATTACAGGGCAAATTTTAAAATCAAACTAGAAAAGTTTTACTAATCTATACTGTGTTATCTATTTCTCTGAAGAGTTATAAGTCAACACAGCTGCTACTTATTAGAGAGAGTAATGTGTTATTTTAATTGGTAGTCTATATGATCATTCCAGAAATCCATCCAGTCTTTCCATGGGAGGCAAAATACCCTTGCACCTGAGCCTCAGTATAAAGATGACTAATATGAGGTCTCTAGCAGCTGGGAGCTGTGACTTTGCCTGAGTGCTCTTCATGGCAAGAGATCCCATAATCCCTCATCCAATCTCATCTGCATAGGGTTGCTTCCTGCTCTCCCTTCACTTCTTTGCTGAATTAAGGCAGCTCAAGTCCAAAGTCTATAGCCATTAACTGTTCAGAAATGACCAGCCCCTTTTATTTCTATTTTCCATGCAGTGCTCTACCACCATACAGGTTCATCGTTCTAGTCATCTATTATTCTTTTACTGTTTGTACAGTAAACAGGGAACTTTAAGCAAAATTCCCCCAATCACTCTGTACCTTGCTTTCTCTTCTGAAAATAAGAAATAAATCAACATGTCCATAAGTTAAAAATAAAGTAAAATATGCTTCAGATGTTCTTGATGTATAAGGCACACTAGAATCTGAAAGGCTCCAAAGAAATCCTCAACAACAATTTTTATTTGGCTTTGATGTCCCATAAATTGTTTCGGTTTTAAATTTTTCTCCTGGGAATACGTGAAAACTAGTGAGAAACGTTGTAAGAGAATGGGATCAAAAGATGGGGAACATATTAGATGACTCCCTGCTATTACCCAAAACAAATGTGTTCCCCCAATTTCCTTTTTCCTTTTCACCTAGCCCTTTGATATGTAAAAATTCACTTAGATCTCCCATAGGATCCAGCTATACCACTCCTAGGAATATACCCTAGGAACACAAAAATACAATACAAAAATCCCTTCCTTATACCTATATTCATTGCAGAACTATTTACCATAGTAAGACTCTGGAAACAACCAAGATGCCCTTCAACAGATGAATGGCTAAAGAAACTGTGGTATATATACACAATGGAATATGCAGCCATCAGGAGAGATAAAGTCATGAAATTTTCCTATACATGGGTGTACATGGAATCTATTATGCTGAGTGAAATAAGTCAGAGAGAGAGAAAGATGCAGAATGGTCTCACTCATCTATGGGTTTTAAGAAAAATGAAAGACATTCTTGTGATAATTTTCAGAGACTAAAGAGAGGAAGGCTGGAAGTTCCAGCTCACCTCATGAAGCTCACCACAAAGAGTGATGAGTTTAGTTAGAGAAATAACTACATTGAGAACTATCCTAACAATGAGAATGTACGAGGAAAATAGAAAGCCTGTCTAGAGTATAGGTGGGGGTGGGGTGGAGAGGAGGGATATTTGGGACATTGATGATAGGAATGTTGCACTGGTGATGGGCGGTGTTCTTTACATGACAGAAACCCAACCACAATCATGTTTCTAATCAAGGTGTTTAAATAAAATATTACTTTTTTCTCTTTTTTTTGGGGGGGTCTCACCCGGCAGTGCTCAGGGGTTTCTCCTGGCTGTCTGCTCAGAAATAGCTCCTGGCAGGCACGGGGGACCATATGGGACACCGGGATTCGAACCAACCACCTTTGGTCCTGGATAGGCTGCTTGCAAGGCAAATGCCGCTGTGCTATCTCTCTGGGCCCTAAATAAAATATTATTTAGAAAAATTTTCACTTGGATCTCACTTTATCCTCTCCCACCTACTTCAATATTTACTGTCAGTTTGATTTGGCACTCAGAGAGACCATGAGCGAGAAGCCACTGACTCCATGACTATATTCTGACTGGTTTGGTTTTTAATTCCTCATAGCTACCTGCTTCAGACCCACTCACCTGGATTGAAAAAATGGTGTGTTCTTTCACAATGTGAGAATTTATTTTACAACAAAGGAAACCAACCAGACTTTTGGTGAAATCATATTGTGACTTATACATGAGCCGAACTATAATGCTGATGACTAGATATAGTTGTAAGCCAATGGTACTCTCATACGAATTTTTAATAAAATAAAATGGCCATTGTAACTTTAATAGACCCTCTATTATTCCCTTCTGTTACTCAATTCTCTCTGAAACCAAAAATGCAATGCTTAGTTAGATCTCAGCTCAGTCCAATGACATGACTCCATGTCGTCAAGAGTAAAAAGAAGAAAAAAAAAGAAAAACAACCTGGCTTGAACTTGAATCTTAGTGACAGTTCTGCCCACCAGTCACATAGTTCATGGCATTTAACACACTCACACACTGAGTACAGTATGCTAAAGCTTTTAAAGAATGACTAATACTCTGCGGTGATAGGACAGACGCTTGGGGCTTAAGCCAAATCTTGTAAATTTAGCCAAGAATATCAGAGCAACTCCTTCTGTTACCCTAAATGTCAGGGACTCTTACATTTTCATGAAGAACATTCAGGTCTTGGTTTTTAAAGGTCTTATATGAGCACTTTCATTGAAAATCATAAGGTTCATCTACGTTGAGAAGATGAATGCTACAATTAGTTTTATGTGTATGTATAAAAATGGTCCTAGAAGTTCCTGAAGGCATTTGGAATGCAGATTGGATCAAATCATAGCACTCTGAGAGGTCCAGTTTGCATATTTCACTTTATTATACAATCAACTTTAAAATACACTGTTCTACTGTTCTACTACCTAAAACTAGCTAAATAACTATGCACTTGTTGCAACCCCAAAAGTTTGGTTAAATTAGCCTTATAAACCCTATAAACTTCATTATTCCAGTGTGAACTTATAACCTCCGTCTACTTAGTCTAGCCCAATCAATTCTTGCCATGCTTCTATTGCATAAAAAAGTATATTGGATAATTAATTTTATTAATATAAAATATTAATTTTATATTAATTCTGACTCTCTGACTCATCTTATACAAATTTATTTGCTAAGTTATATCCCCTTGCCTTGGTTTTAATTTTGGACTTCATTGTGTTCCTGACAGCACAAGTGTTTTCAGATAAGTGGCCTCCATGTTTACTTTCCTATTATTGTCTCTACTTTGCCTTGGCTCAGAGAGTTCGAACTTCCCACAGTGAATCCAAGAAAAAAATTACAGCACAATACTATAGAAACAGGTCCATTTGGGTGTGCTGTGGCTTAGAAGATTAACAAGGGATGTTGTGTGAACACAAAAAAAAAATGAGGCATGTGGCAATTAGGCTGAGTCATCTTGCAACTAAATGGACCCATTTGAGTAAAATGTGTACGCAAGCCATCTGGGTATAGTTTCCGGCACTTGGCTTCTCTCTGAACTTTTGCCACCATGGATTCTAAATTCATTTCTCAACTTTGAGAAGATTTCCCTGTGTATGGCTGAAATGTATCTTTTGCTAAATTTACATCATACTAATAGGCTGTGAGTGCCAGAAATGTATTGCTATTCAAATAGAAAGGTGTTGGAATTGAAGAGTGAGAGGCAGAAACAGATTTGACCAACTGGGTTTTTTTTATTGGGGGAGGAAGTACACTCCTGGGCAATATCTGACCATTTTTGTAGAGGCTACCAGGGTCTCACCTACCCTCAGCCTGCAGTGGGATTATATATAATCTATAAACTATACTGTGGGATTATATAGCTCATGCCTAGTGGAAAATAGTGTAAGGGTTGGAAAAGGTATGTGCTACATGTCCTTGTTGGGCTGTAAATTTTCCATTAACCCTGCAAACAAGACAGTTGGGGACTCTCCATGGTTAGTCTTCATGACTTATAAACTGGGCAATTGCCTTGTTCTTTCTTGGCACCAACCATTATCTGATGTCTTCAATCATGACCAGTCCTACTGGTGGAGATAGGTACTGCCTCCTTTTTAAAACCTGAAAGCCTTAGTCGAATGTCTCATTGGCTCTGTTCTTACACATGTGTTCCAACTAAATAGGATCTGTGTCTAAATGCAGTCTAAAGTAATAGGATATATTCTCCTGGATTCTGTTAGGTACATAGTATGGTCAGAGCAATGAGGTTTCCAGGTAAATTAGAAATTGAGCTGAAACATGAAGGGATTGATGGGCAAGGAAAGAAAGTAGAAGCTGGGTGAAGGAGATACACAATGTCAAGAGACATTCAACTTATTATTCTGAGAGTCTCATTGAAACTAAACACGACCTTTTGTTCCATGAGGTTTTCAAAATTGTTTTCCATCATTACATAATTCTCTTCCTTGTTACAAAAATGATATTCTGCTTCCAAGAATTCCTCATGCTCTCATAAAACAAAGGTTCAGGAATTTAGATGTGAGTCCATCTTTAAGCAGCTCGCAATTACGTTCAAGTTGAAGAAAGTTCTGCTCAGAAGTTCATCCCTCGTTCCCCTAACTCAACACAATTCTCAATGATCTCTGGGAAATAGTGATTTGTTGTTCAAAAAGCCTGGTGTGATGCCCTACTTAGAAGAGTTGTAAAGTCAGACATGTTTCTTGTTATTGTAGATAGCAATTTAGATTCTTTTGGGGAAATAATTTATGCTTGGAAGTGATTAGTTTGCCCTCTTTACATATTTATAGCTTTTTTTTACTAATCTATTCCATGTTGTGATGTTCTTACTAGCTTAAAGTATTTTTTAAAAGGGTAAGTAGTGGTTTCTTATGGTAATACTTGATTAACCCCAATAAATGCTTCTTTAAATGAAAATTGTTTGCTTTTAAAGACATAAATATACATGCAAGGAAGAGTCTTTTTTAAAAACAATTACAGTGGTATATTATTTCATAAGTCAAAATACTTATAAACACCTAAACCCAGCCTCCACTCTGGGTCTCTGACTGTATATTAAGGAAAATGTTATCAACTTATTTTTCCTTATTTGTTGGGGGGTAGGGAGCATTGGGTAGCTTCTGGTGGTGTTCAGGGACAGAAATCAAGCTTCCTGCAAGCAAAGCAAAGCATGTATTTCAGCCCATTATATTATGTATGTGTTTGGTTTTGGGGCTGGAGAGATAGTTCAACAGGTAGGGCATTTGCCTTCCATGCAGCCAACCTAGGTTCAATCCCTGACATTTTATATGGTCCCCTGTGCCCACCAGGAGTGATTCCTGAGTGCAGTGTCAGAAGTAACTCCTGAGCACAGCTATGTGTGTGCCCCACACTCAAAATTATGTCTCTGACCCTGATCATTTTAGTTTTAGACTGACAGCTAATTTAAGTTCTTTCATTGCAATGTCTATATCAATCTAATGTGATTTTTTGAGTCAAAATTTAAAAAATATTATCTAGGGCTTCATGAACTCTACTTCAAAACATACCAGATGGTAGGTCTACAAGTGAGCTCTGGAAAAATCCCTCAAGTTTTATTGTTGCATGCAACTACAGAAAGTGTAGAAATCAAGGTAGGAGAATGTAATGTGTATTTTCATGCCATCCAGTGGGTGAGAAAACGTAGGTATGCCCTGTGCTTGCAGTGTGGAAGTTTGATATTTCCTCTCTGAATTCCAGCTTCTATTTCTTTTTTTTTTTTTTTTTGAGGGGAGGGGTCACACCCAGCAGCGCTCAGGGGTTACCCTGGCTCCATGCTCAGAAATTGCTCCTGGCAGTCTCGGGGTACCAAATGGGATGCCAGAATTTGGACCATAGTCCTTCTGCATGTAAGGCAAATGCTCTACCTCCATGCTATCTCTCCAGTCCCCCAGCTTCTATTTCTGAACAATAGTTACTGTGCTGTGTCCCCTCTATGTCCAAATGGATCTCTATAAGGATACATATGATGATTTTGGAAGTCACTCCATGTTCTTCAGGGTCAATCTTCAGAGAGACTTTCCCAAAAGGTTCCCTCCTTCTGTTCATAAAGTTTGCTGTAGACTTTCATTAACCAATCCATTCCACCAAATGTGGATCACTCAACTTCAGTGACAGGCCACTTTGGAAGAAGTCCCTATACCTCCTTCACTCCATGCTTTTCAATACAATCTTTTGCAATGTTCTTCAGGATGGAGTTTGTTCAGTGCTATGTTCAGCAACTTCTTGACTCATACTGAGAAGTATTAAACGAGAGCCTCAGAATTCAGCTCGCATGACAAGTTTATGAAGGTGGTATGATGGGTAACACTCTATTCTATTTTAATGTAACTTCTGCAAAGATCATTTTAGAAAATTATCTAGCTGGTTCTTAATTTTCTTTATGGTAAATACAGTAATGGGTATTTGCTGTACCTTTGAAGGCAACTACTCCAGATTCAAACAATTAGTTAAATACTAGTTGATCTAGAACACAGATTCCTATCTCTCTTCTCAGTATAGTCCAAATGCTATTCTTTGGTGCCATACAGAGGCCTAATTGTCCTTTAACATAGCAGTAAGAAACTTATTTATTTATTTGTTTGCTTTGGGGCCACACTTGGTGACACTCGGGATTTATTCCTGGCTATGCACTCAGAAATCACTCCTGACTTGGGGAACCATATAGGACACCAGGGATCCAACTGATGTCTGTCCTGTGCCAGCCACATGCAAGGTAAATGCCCTACAGCTGTGCTATCGCTCTGACCCCAGAAACTTATTTAAATATATCTTTTCTTTTCTGGAAAATCAGCTTTTCCTACTGCTTCTCAAAGGCCTCGTTCTTCATTGCCCCACTTTCTACTCTATAAATACCTTCAATTTTTCTAGCTTGATTGTAATAACGAAAAATAATGACTACTCATATTCAATTAATCTGCCAACAACTTGACAAGATTATCCTGAGTGATTTTGAGTGGTGCTTAATGAAGACCCAAGGACAAAGATCCAAGGTATAAGTTGTTTTATTTTTTTAATCTTCATGCCTGATTCTTTGTCAACAAGGCATCCATTTTATTGAACATGATATGTTTATAGTCAGTACTTATTCCTGTTGATCACTATAACTTCTCCTAAATAATAATAATAGTAATAATAATAATAATAATAATAATGATAATAATAATGATCTACTCCAGCATCTTGTCTCTACTTCATTTTCATGCACTCTCTGGTAATCACACCAACTTAGATTTTGAAGCTCCCTTGTTCTCTAAAACTCTTTATGAATGATAACAATTTCTTCACCATTTTCCATTTTCATCTTTCCTTTAGAGATGAAGGGAGATAAAGGACTGAAGGATAAATACATTTAAGTGTGATTATCTGGCAGCAGATTCTTTGTTCTCTATAACCCATTTTTCTAAGGTCCCAGAATTCTTTGGTTGTGCTTTGTTTTGTTTGGGGGCCACACCCACCAATGCTCAGGAGTTACTCCTTGCTCTGCACTCAAAAATTACTCCTGGTGCCAGAGCAATAGTACAGTGGGTAAGGTATTTTCCTTGCACATGACTGACCCAGGTTCAATCCCTGGCATCCACATAGTCCCCCAAGCCCATCATGAGTGATTCCCGAGGGCAGAGCCAGGAGTAACCTTTGAGAACCACAAGATGTGGCAAAAAAAAAAAAAAAAAAAAATTACTTCTCCAGGGGCCTGAGATATAGCACAGTGGTGTTTGCCCTGCAAACAGCCAATGCAGAACCTAAGGTGGTTGGTTCGAATCCCGGTGTTCCATATGGTCCCCTGTGCCTGCCAGGAGCTATTTCTGAGCAGATAGCCAGGAACAACCCCTGAGCACAGCCGGGTGTGGCCCAAAAACCAAGAAAAAAAATTACTCCTGGCAATGCTCAGGGGACTATATGAGATGCCCAAGATTGAACCTGGGTGAGCTGCATGCAAGGCAAGTGTCTTAGCCACTGTACTAATCTAGCTCTCTATTAGAATCTTGACTATCTTTTGGGGAAACAAAACAGAATCCATAACTCTCTTTGTTTGTGACTGGTCTAAAAAGGGCAAGAAGAGTTTCCTCAAAGATGAGGTCCAGAGCATGTGCAGATGAGTATAATCATGAGGAAAGCCAGGAGAAAGAGGGCAGTGAGTGAGCTTTGACACGAATGGAAAATCTGAGCTTCGTGCTTCCCACACCCCTGGAAAAGGGGAGAACTATATTTGTCTCCCCTTGGTTTGGCATAATCAACAGTGTCTCTTCTCTGAGGGTGAAGACAAGTGTCAGCTGGTCTGGATTAAGGCACATTAGCAGGAGAAGCATCTGGTC